>NW_028169653.1:0-1000 GCF_963971535.1 Notolepis coatsorum | reverse complement strand
GAACACACAGCATGGTGCATCTTTCATGTGCCACGGCTAAGTAATGCCTTCATTAGGTTACACTGTTGTAATCACCCCCCCTCTGTGTCGTCTGTTCACAAACCGCGGCGACGCGCGCATTTCCTCTCCGATTTGGCTCAAACTGCGTGGATAGCGTGTAGCAGGTCACACCTAGCAGGGATTTAGAATTCATAGCGAGATGTGGACCCGACAAGCTGATGTGGGGATGTGTGTGAGGGTGACTTGAGGTCTGTTTGGACGACACAAAGTTAAAATGAGTCCCGGCCTATTTGGTATTCTCCTCAGCGGTCAGGACTGGAGCGCTGGTCGACAGGTTGACGCGTGTCGAGTCTCCCTAAATGTCATTCTAGTAAATAAGTATGTGCAGTGTTAAAGGTGCTGTAAGTGGTATGTTTTATGGTAAAATAATAGCTCTACGTTCTGACAGCCATCACTGATACAGAGTGTTTGGTCAGTAACATGGGTCTCCCAGTCCCTCCTGCTCTGCAGTAAACAGAAAATACACGTTATCCAATCAGGAGAGAGAACTCCGCACTGAAAAAAAATGGGTCGGACAAAAATAACAAATAAAAAACTAGTTTTAACCCTTTCACTGCGACAATACAGAAGGTTAACCCTTTCACTTTGGCACCTTGCATGTTTGCCTCCGCCATCGTGTATGAATGTTGGGTGAATGAGAGGCATAAATTGTAAAAGTGCTTTGGATAAAAACTCTATATAAATGCAGTCCATTTACCACCTCCTCTGCCTTTTTGAAACAAATCTGCTAGTGTAGAGTCACTTTTCTGCTGGAGAGCAAGATTGCAAGAAACATCTTCCTCAGCTAGCTCTGGAGCCTCAGTGTCCTGTTCTGGCTGTTCAGCTGACCATTGCAACATCTCCGCCACCTGCTCACTGAAAATAAGCTAACCAGCTAGTGCTTAGTTGTTCATACTCGAGGGTGACTGATGACCCTCTCCTTGGGAAATGTAGTCCACTC
>NW_028169654.1:0-25818 GCF_963971535.1 Notolepis coatsorum | reverse complement strand
TATTCTGGTAATATGTGCAGCGTACAAATTGGCAAAAAAAGAACAGAATTCTTTGCCCAAGTGCGAGGCATTTGTCAGGGCTGCAACCTCAGCCCGGCACTCTTCTATATCTATATTAATGAATTGGCTAATATACTAGAAAAGTCCTCTGCCCCCGGTGTAAGTCTCCACAATCAAGAAGTGAAATGCCTGCTCTTTGCAGATGACCTGGTTGTGTTGTCCCCCACAGCAGACGGCCTACAGCAGAGCCTGGACCTGCTAGAGAATTACTGTCAGACCTGGGCCCTGGCAGTAAACCCCAAAAATACCAAAATAATGATATTCCAAAAAAGATCCAGATCTCAGGACGTCCTACCAAAGTTCTCAATTGGTACAAAACATGTAGAGTACTGCACACATTACGCCTATTTAGGCCTAAAACTAAGTTCAACTGGACATTTTAAGGAAGCAGTCAATGAGCTGAGAGGGAAAGCACGCCAGGCTTTCTATGCCATAAAAAGAAATATACAAACAGAAATACCAATTTGAATCTGGTTAAAATTAATTGAATGTGTTATTGAACCAATTGCACTCTATGGCAGTGAGGAGTGGGGTCCACTTACAAAACAAGACTTTACTCAATGGGACAAACACCCCATTGAGACCCTGCATGCAGAGTTCTGTAAGATTCTCCTACATGTCCAGAGGAAAACGTTAGGTTATGACTATAACCAAGTTCTGTTAGTTAGGGGCGATGCTTGGCATCGCTACTGCACTATCTCGCGTACGTGTACGCGTACTGAATAAACCACAAATGTACCTCTAATACCAGTATTAGTCTGACCACACCCCTCATCAGCTTACCTTCATAAGCAGGTGTGTGGTCACCTGCTCTCCTCCTTCCCAAGCTTTCACCACAAGGTGAGGACAAGGGCTGCAGCGGCCGTCCGATGCCAAGCATCGCCCCTAACTAACAGAACTTGGTTATAGTCATAACCTAACGTTCTGTATCGTTAGTGGCTTAGCTTGGCATCGCTACTGCACAAGGGAGGCCAAGCGGAGCCACTTGGCTGACAAATACACCCCGCTGACAGCCCCCCAAAACCATCAGAACAGGGAGGGCCGAGCCCCCCCGACCCCCCCTAATGGAGGGTAGCCCCCCTATTAGGGACGTCACGGGAGGGCGACGGACCCGACCGTGCGAAGAGGCACTCAAGCAACTCAACGCACAGGGTGAGCAGACCGTGGCTCGACCCCACGACTACACACACGCACAACCCGCATGCCACCCGGGAACGAACGGAGGAACAACCTCGTTACTGCCCCCAGAATCACGGGGTCAAGGGCAAACCCAACCCCGTGGCAAGGCCGTAGCAGCGGAGCACGAAGGAAGACCCAGACCCACCAAAAGGACTGGACTCCCTAGAATGGGGGCCCGGAGAAGTCCATGATGCCAGCATCAAGACCCCACCAGGTGGGCACGTAGTGCCCCGCCCCCCACATCGCCAGCGTATTCGGACAAAGGCCCCTCAGTTACTGCACCTGGTATTCCCAGGCGGAACCAACCAGGCCAGAACCTGCCCAGCTTCCGAGATCGGACGAGATCGGGCGTGTTCAGGTCGGTATGGCCGTAAGCCGAGCGGGCCCCGTCCCCCCAATAGCACACCGCCTGGCACACTGACCCTGCAGAATAGGCAGTCAGCATGGCCGTAAGCACACAAAAAGGTTAACCAACGGAAGCAGGCAGCGCACCGGGGAAAAACCAGGCAACAGGCTGTTAACCCTAGCCTGGAGACTGCGGACGAGACAGGCGCCAGAGGGGACAGCTGAACACAGCCGCCCCGGCGGAAGGAGCGTAAGCTGGCGGTGTTGCATGACCAAGCCTCCATTTAACAACCCCCACCCAGAGGGGTCGAGGCAGAGAAGGCTGACACGATTGGCAGACGTCATGAACGTGCAGGGGCACCCTCAAACGGTGAACCCGGGAGTTGACACTGCTCCAACACACCAGGGAATCAACCACCTCGGTGTTACCCAATGCGGTGGTTGTTCCTATAACCCCTCAAGAAAAAACTCCAAAACACACCTGCGGGTATACACCGGCTATACCGCAGTACAAGTGTTTCAGTTTCCAAAAAGGGTTAACCCAGGCCTACGGGTCGCAAACATCACTTCGGACCGGGCCTGGCGGTACGGGAAGCACAGGGTCACCAGAGGAGGTCAAAAAACCACCCCCACAGGCCCCTCTTCGCCATGCGTGAGAGAGGAGCAAAAAATAATGGAGAACCAGCCCCTAAGCACACCGTACCTGGTATTCCCCGGCGGTCTCCCAACCAAGTACTAACCAGGACCAACCTGTGTAGCGGCCGAGATCCGACGAGATCGAGCGCGTACAGAATGGCATGGCTGTAAGCCATGACGACAGTGCTGAGTAAAAACATACCCAACCAGGGTCTCCATAGCGCTTAACCCTGTGACACCCAGACCGACCTGGCATTTTTCCCCCTGAAAAAAGCCCAAGTCCCTCAGGGTACCAGAACAGCAGATCTGCATCCCCGGCGGACAACGGGTTCAACTGATCTGGACCAGCGTGACCAGAACCAGTCCCGTGCCCTAACCACGCCGACATGCCTACTCCAGGAGAAGGGCAGATATGCGTGTTGATCTTAACATGAAAAGAAGGCGCCACCCAGACGTTCGGACGAACCGCGCCTGGTGGCCCACCCCAAGGGCGTGAGACCCCACTACATATGTTCAGATCCATCCCGTCATCATCCCCCAGACATGAACGAGAATCCGTCGACAACCCACCCAGGTCATGGGATGTGGTCGCCGGAAGAGGAAAAACCCCCATCTCAGTTGCTTTATAAAAACGCTGTTTCAACCACAAGCAACCAAGGCGTGCCAGTCAATCGCCTGTTTACAGCGAGCTAGCACTATACGTGCGTCGGGACACACCCCCATCAATGAACAGGCTATTTAGACCTGTCATTGAATCCCCAAGGCGCCCAGGGGAACGACAAGAGGGGTGTGACACTCCCTAACTCCAACACTTCTGGAATAGAAAGAAGGAAGCATCAACAGTATGTATCCCAGTCTACACAGCCGGGGTAAAAAAATGTTCACATTTTTACATCCCACCACCCTCCCATAGGAAAGAGACGGGGATCCCCAGAGAGACTTCCCACGCGAGCTGTACAGATTGAAAAGAATATATTGCACCTTGAGCCATGTAAAAAACTGGTTTTAGGGCCTCCGGGGAAGAGGCACCAAACCCATACACACTCAATAAACGAATTGAATCGAATATACATACAATAGAAAAGGACCCTTCTAGAGGGTCCACTCACTTTGACAATCTGAGGAGGAAGGCTCTGTACTCTGATGGAGGCTTCCCCACCTATGGCGGGGGAATTCCTGCGGTGCACACGCCCAATATACCAGGCCGTGGGACCAGGAACTCCCTCCCCCCCCCCCCCCCCCCCCCCCCCCCGTAACGTGCCGAACCGCCACGTGACGGGAACCTTGAAGGACAGGGGGTGTACCCCTGACCGACAGAACAATGGGGAGAGGAAAGGTTACCAGTTCACCCCTTTACGACCCCACACCCATGATACGACGTAACGACAAAAAGAGAATATGACACAGTCATAGTCAGCTCTATGAAGCGTTTCACAGCTCCACACAGCGCACGAGCTAACCTGCTATCTGATTTTTACTAAGGAAAAACACAGAATAGAGAGGGCTCCAAGAACCCCGGTCCAACATACACATGTGCTTCTGTGGCCAGTACAACCCAGTTGTAGGTCACATGACACACACAACCCATCATCACCTACAAAAAATGGCAAAAACACTCAACAGAGGAACGCCGTTTTTTTCACAATGAGAGAATACATCATTCAGGATTAGTATCGACCACAGGCCTTGCTAAGCACACATGACAGCAACCAAACCAATTTCCCTTTAGGAAATAAGTTTCTCCAGCAGATTTAGCACAACCTCAGCAATCAAGCTGAGAGTTACATCGTATCCCTACCACACAAAAGACACAATTAATGCACAACATGTCTGATAGGAGGTGATAAAGTCCCCAGGGAACCGGGGGGGGAAACACAATCCTCCTATTTTACCCTCAATACGGCCAGTTAAAACAGGAAAACCTGTTAATGTGTGAACTCACTGTTCATTGTCATTACAGTCTGAGAAAGAACATTCTTTTACTCACTCGTCACCAAGCATAGCTTCATAGGTTAGTTGCCTTAGTAGTGAGTACACGGTACACATAAACACCATGATGTTTCTCACACAACAACCAGATCAATACATCACGATCTGCACGGAGAAGCTAACTGCCAGTGACAAAAACAGCTCACACACAACCCGCAACGTATCCCAAATGTATTGCAACAACACACGTTTTGGGAAAAAACACCGTTATTCACAATACATTTAGCAAGGTAAAACCAGAAGACGTGTTATGAGGTCTGGCCAACCCCATACCTACCCGGAACGCAGATCAGCGAAGTGCAGTCACAAGACACCGTAGAACACAGCCGTCCTGTGTTGTTCGATCCGGGCAGCGTCGCCGCTCCACCAGTCGCTACAGTCCTCTTTGTTGACGCAATCCCCGTCTAGGCTCAGGCAGGGTCGACGAACATCCCCTGTCAAGGATGACGTCGTGGTCAAGAGTGTAAAACATGTTAAAATCAAAGCACGTTCAACAGAATAGCATCAAGCTAACGGCTGCTCCAACCGTTCGGGTGCTATTGCTTCCGCTCGCGAGACGCTGATCTAACGACGCACGCGATCAGGAGCGAGCTCCCGGCGGCGCGCGAGAAGCCAAGCTACCCCGCGCCAGGCCACCGACCGGCTAACCGTAAGCTATGAACATGTAAACAATGACATAACACTCACCCAGACAGGCCGCCGTTCTGAACCCTCCTCACTTTTTAAGAGAAAAGAGAAAACAAGACGTCAACACCGCTTCACAACGGTGACATTACCACGTCCGGCGGAATCAGCACAGTACCAACTGGCCTGTATAGCTGACTTTGAACATGAATCTGCCGCTATCGCACATTACATGCACATATCCCCTCGTGAAGGAATACTCTCATTTGGATATGAAAGATGGGGTCTTAACACGGTGACAGAGAGAATCCACTCGTCCAGAACACACAGGGATCACCAGTGTCAATGGTCGCGGCCCACTAGTTAAACTATAATGGTCGCCAGACCAAGGCCTTCTGTCGCCTAGACGGCTAAACAAAGGACCCTAGCCTGGGGCCGGTTTCCATAAACTTTGTCAAGAAGCCCCCATAGCACTAACAGACAAGTGGAGCCCGCCAGCAAACACTACTCACCCAACCTGGAACGCACCGCCCCTCACAACAGCGGCATGTCCGACAGTTCAGCTGTGGCCTGACAGGTTTCACCCCAACAAACACAGCAAGGAACTGCAGTTGAGAAGCATGCAGCGGCGTGCTCCCAATACGAAAACCGGTGGAGGGTTTGTAGAATGATCATCATCTTCTAGACACTCCAGTACGAAGACAATATCGCCGTATTTTCTCGAAAATAGTGAGAGAGAAAATAAAGATATGATGTCAACGTATCCTTGTTTCCCAAGCTGTTCCTAATCCAATTTCTTCCATCATGGTGTCAAGTGTGGGGATCTACCGAGGCACCTCTTCCTTGTGGTGAAAGCGAGAAGGAGGAGAGCAGGTGACCACACACCTGCTTATGAAGGTAAGCTGATGAGGGGTGTGGTCAGACTAATACTGGTATTAGAGGTACATTTGTGGTTTATTCAGTACGCGTGCACGTACGCGAGATAGTGCAGTAGCGATGCCAAGCTAAGCCACTAACGATACAGAACTACAAACAATGCATGCAGGGCAGAATTAGGCCGTTACCCACTAATACTAAAAATACAAAAAAGAGCAATTAGCTTTTGGACACACCTAAAACAAAGTGACCCCCTCTCGTACCATTATCAAGCCCTGCAGTGCCAAGAGCTGAGGAGCAGCAGGAACCCCCTTACCCAGCTGGTCCTGAGGCTGAGTCCACAAACCTGCTCTCTTAACACATCTCAGGAACAGAACACATCACCAATCAGAATAAATCAAATTACTACACAGCTAAAACAAAACGACATCACCTATTGGAAAACACAAAGCACAGAGCAAAATGCAGTGATATCTGGCTCTAAATCGACAGTAGCAGATTATTTGAGCATAGTGACTGATCAACAACTAAAAAGAACCTTGACAAAATACAGACTGAGTGAGCACAGCCTCGCTGTTGAAAAGGGAAGGCACAGGAAAACCTGGCTTCCTGCAGAGCAAAGGCTGTGCTGTCATTGCATCCTCAGTGAGCCTGAAACTGAGTTGCACTTCCTCACCAAATGTGAAAAATATAAATATATTAGAGAAACGCATTTAAAAAAATTTGAACTAATAACAAAATGTTTTCTTGCACTACCAGATACAGGAAAACTACCAGTCCTACTAGGGGAGGACTCAACAAGCTGTGAGCTAGCAGCAGCCTATGTTGCTGCCTGCCATAGACTGAGGGACAGTGAGTGACATGTTTATGCCGTAATATTTTATGTTCTATTTTATGATGAAAATGTTTGTATGTACTATGACATAAATATCTGTTTTGTAATGCTTATGTTATTAATAATTTGCTTTGGCAACATGTACAAGTTGTGTCATGCCAATAAAGCCATTTGAATTTAATTGAATTTAATTGAATTGAGAGGTGGTCAGTAGAATATTGATGTAAAAAGAACAGTGAATTACTGGAATTAGAATTTTGGCAGTGAAGAAAATTAACAATATAAGTATCAGTATATATCAATATATGTATCAGTATATATCAATATATGTATCAGTATATGACAATATTTCTATATCAATATACTATATGTATCAGTATATATCAATATACTGTATTTATCAGTATATCAATATATTTATCAGTATATATCAATATATGTATCAGTATATATCAATATATTGATCAGTATATATCAATATATTTATCAGTATATATCAATATATGTATCAGTATATATCAATATATGTATCAGTATATATCAATATATTTATAAGTATATATCAATATATGAATCAGTATGTATCAATATATTTATCAGTATATATGAATACGGTATATGAATCAGTATGTATCAATATATGTATCAGTATATATGAATATATTAGTTACTAGTGCTGCACAAAATGGATTACCATCCAAACGTTATTGAAGACTCCTGTGACCAGTAAACAAGTATTATGTACGTCTAACTTTTCCTAAAATTTTTATGACAGCAACATTTGCTATGCAATATGCGCAGATGTGCTACGCTAAATGCGTAAATGTGCGAGCGTTTCACTCGCATTTGCGACTAAACAGCGAACCGGAAAATGTATTTAGGAGCACATGTGACAGTTCGATGACCTAAACTATTAGCTGCTAATGCCAACCAAGCTGGTCCCAAACAGTTACAACTAATCCTGGAGCCGCTCAGTGGAGTGGTTTCTTTCTCCGATGTGAGGGAGGGGAGGGGCCGAGTCTCTCTCTCTCTCTCTCTCTCTCTCTCTCTCTCTCTCTCTCTCTCTCTCTCTCTCTCTCTCTCTCTCTTCTCTCTCTCTCTCTCTCTGGAGTGTGGAGTGGAGAGATGACACATAATAACATGGACATTTAGCTATAGTATAGCTCAGCAGCTGTAACAGAATAAATGTTTCAACAGCGTCAAAATATACATTTGAATTATAATTAATTAAAGAAATGTATAAAGAATGTATTATATATAATACTTACCATTTATTTTCCTGATATTTGGTGGTATCGTTTTAGAATCGGTATCGTGATAGTGGGGCGTCGTTCTGGTATGGCAAGGTATATATATATATTTTTTTTTAATTACAATTTTTTATGTTGATTTAGAATTCAAATGTCAACATTATGAACGAAGCTTCGAACTATTCAGTACAGCCCTAGCATGTTTTGATATTGTCAATTATCTCACTTTTACTAGGTGACTTTTACTGTGACTAACTGAAATATGCCAAAAAAAAGGAAAATGGACATACAGATGTATTTGAATCAAAGGGCAGCAGAGACAAGTGATACAGGGACACAGGTAGGGTCTTACAATGGCTTAGTGATTATAACAGTGCAGTTCAGCATTCAGTAACCCATACTTTTTGTGAATGTGTTTTTGATACTACATTCTACTACATATACTACACACACACCTCAAAACTGTACCTAAGGAAAATTGGCTCAATTGCAAGAAAAGTAATAGTTATGATATTACATTCTGCATAATTCATATGCAAAATATTGTGGTTCCCTGCTTTAGTCTGTTGACACATTTCTATACTGAAAATGCTGTGTCATACCTAAATGTCATATAACTGAATTGTATAGAAACAACTCACCAAAAGTGACTATTGCACAACTGATTTGACAAAAAAAATACACCAAGGGGGGGAGCCCCCGTTCACCCCCCCCCCTCCCTCCTCGCCATACCTTGCCTTTCATTGAAACGACGCCACTGCGTGATACTTAGGCTAATATCGGTATCGAAGTAAAAATGGTGGTATCATGACGACACTATTAGTTACCCTGCCAAGCTAATTTCAAGAGGGTTACACACACTAAGAAAAAAAACACCCATAGATTCAACAAATATAAACATACCAGTATAAAGGAAAATAACATAAAACCACAAAGAAAATATAAACATATATATAAACAAAATAAATATATATAAACAAAGATAAACTGAAGACTCCATAGATAAAAAAGAAACTGTTTTGGGGGGAAATGGAATCAACTAAATAAGAATGTTCATAAGACCATCCTGATAGGAAGTGGTGAGATCTGGGTAGAATACTTTAAAAGGAAAGCTGTAGTGGAGGAGTTGAAAACACTTGAATCTGTAGTAAAAGAAAACATAAACCAGTTTATAAAACCATACACTTACTATGAACGAGTTGACAGCCTGTGGCCTGAAAACATTTGGAACAAGATGTAAAAAGATTGCAAAACTTAAATACAAAAGGCCATACTCCATTTAATGTCATGCCTGGTATTTCAGATGGCCCCAATACACAAAAGGGCGACAAATATGAACCCAATCATTACAGGGGAGCACAAATATAGATACAATGTTTTGTTCTTTATCTGTTACACCGCTGAAAGAGACTGACAGAGAGAGAGAGAGAGAGAGAGAGAGATAGAGAGAGAGAGAGAGAGAGAGAGAGAGAGAGAGAGAGAGAGAGGCAGATAGACTGAGAGACTGAGAGACAGGGATAGAGGGAAAAGGGAGAGAGACCGCTAGCGTTAGCTGTTAGCAATGACAGCAGCCAGCTAGCTCGCTTGTTGGATTATCTCATGTTCACTATTAATTTAAGTAAAAACATCATAAGCAAAAAAAAATTTCATTGGGTCCCCTATTGTAAAAATGGGATTTTCCAGTGTTTTACATTGTTTTCAAGCAATGTGGGGTTGTACCAAAAACCCATTCTGGCATGAGCCGCCTGCCGCAGAGACCTGGGCCCTTATTTATCAATAATGCGTAGAAAGTGTTCTATTTTTGTTCCTACGCACGGAATTTAGATTGTCTCTATGCACAGAAAAATCGGGATTTATCAACCGTGCGTGCACAGGTCATACGCACACTCTGTATTGATAAATACCATTGTTCTTACCATCTATGCTCGTAATCTTATTTGGAAACATGACACACAGAATAATAGTATTTAGCGTTTTATTTTAAACAATATTTAATCGTATGATTATATTGTAGATATTTTTAGAAAATAAATAAATCCAATGAAGTTGTCAATTTCACAGACAACTCCGCTGAGGAGGAGGGAGCGTGTAAAAAAAAAAACGATTGTAAACACAGGCATCGCACTTTAGAGTGCATCACATGGTGGAATCGCTGTGCCGTCTCTTTACAGGGAACATATGTGATTATGCTCTGCCTCACAGCATCTCTTTACAGGGAACATATTGTGATTATGCTCTGCCTCACAGCATCTCTTTACAGGGAACATATTGTGATTATGCTCTGCCTCACAGCATCTCTTTACAGGGAACATATTGTGATTATGCTCTGCCTCACAGCATCTCTTTACAGCAGGGGTGGGCAATTATTTTTCCCAGGGGGCCAAATGAGCAACTGAAAATATGTTGGAGGGCCAGGCCAAAATTCTGAACTCAATTATGCATAATATACATTTTATTTCTATATAAAAAGCAGTAAATGGCATTGTTTTGACCGCTGGTATGAGAGAATAAGAGTGTATGTTATTATTTGGCAATTAAAAGGTGAGGTTAGCTTTCAAAAATATCATTTATTCAAATAGAATTTCCAAAATGATAAACAAAATGTGAAACATTTAACTCATTTTCAGTCACATTAATTACAAAGGGCATTTTGAGTTTCTTAGGATTTTCTTAGCTTTCTAAAGACATCACATCATCTTTGTAGCCAAAATAAACAAGACATGTGACTGAACTGTGTAAAGAAAAGTGTCCCAGTTTTGTAGCCTTTTTGACTTTACATGCCTATATTAAACATTTAATGTTTTCAGAACTGTGCAAAAAAAAAAATAATCATGTGTCCCATTTCACTTGTTATATTTCCACATTTTAGTGTTCTTCAGTTCTTTTTTTTCATTCAGTGTGAGAAATCCAGTCAGGTTGAATGTCTGAGGTGGAGATGCGAATCACAGCTGACAGATGTTCATCAGTGAGAGAGGATCTGTAGCTGGATTTGGTAAACGTCATGACTGAGAATGTCTGTTCACATATGTAGGTGGATCCAAAGAGAACCAACATCTTCTGAGCATGTCTCCTCATGTTTGGAAAGTTCTCCTCCTTGAGAGCAGAGTAGAACTCCAGCAGTGATGCTGACTTAAAGTGCTCTTTCAGTAGTGAATCAGACTGCAGGTCAATGAGTTCAAGCTGAACAACTATCAACACTGCAGGTAAAGGGAGAGGAAACCAGCTGCATTTCATCCTCAACCTTTTTGAAATCCTGAAAACGCCTTGAAAATTCATCATGCAGTGCTCCCAACATGGATAAGTACCTGTGCCGGTGATCAGCTGATGGTTTGACTTCTTTCAGGGTTTTCATGTGTTCGAGATTGTTGCTGCCTAGTTGCCTTGAAATTAATTGCAACTTTGTCATGAAGGCTTTCACATGGATATGCATTTCATGAGCAAAAATGCCCTTGCCCTGCAGTTGTGTGTTCAGTAGGGATGGGTACCGCTCACATTTGAACCGATACGGTACCTTTTTTTTTTATTTTTTTTTATCATGTAATCTTTTGCGGGCCTGTCAGAATCATCCCGCGGGCCGTACAATGTCCAGGTCTGCTTTACAGAGAACATATTGTGATTATGCTCTGCCTCACAGCAACAAGGTCTGGGGTTGGAACCCCAGGCAGGGGGTCTTGCTGTGTGGAGTTTGCATGTCCCCTCTGTGTTTGCGTGGAGTTCCTCCAGGTACACTGGTTTCCTCTCACACATATATAATAATATAAAAAAAAAAAAAAAAAAAAAAATAATAATAATAATAATAATAATAATAATAATAATAATAATAATAATAATAATAATAATAATAATAATAATAATAATAATAATAATAATAATAATAATAATAATAATAATAATGCATGCTACTGTAGGTACATACTCCTGCGTTGCCCTGGACCGAGGCACTGGCATTAGAACTAGAGTCGGTCCTCTCGTGCTGGCTGATGCTCACTGCTCCTAAATAGTTGGGTTCTAGGACAGGTTCTGGGTGTGTACAAATTTACTTTACAATAAAGCTGTTCTACTTTGATTAAGACTGGGTAGACTTGATTAAGACTGGGTAGGAAATAATTAATAAAAAATGTGGTGTGAGTTAGTGCTCTCAGCAAATTATCACCACTGTCCAACGGGTTCATCCTGCCTGTTCAAAGTCCACTTCCATGTCCACCACAAATCTCTTCGCTTCTGCGGGGGGAAGCAAAGACCATTTGCCACCCGTTGTGTTGGAGATGGAGTTTGGAACCCTCGCCGCTGCTCCATCACTTCGGCTGTGTAGTCTGGATAGATGAAAACTCGCCGTCCGTTGTATTCCAGGGTCCGTTGTCGACCAAGTCGTATTATCATCTCTTTCTCCTGGTAGGTGGTGGACTCTGGCAATGAGTGTGCGAGGTCTGGCCCCCTCCGTTGGCTTTGGCTGTTGGGTGCGGTGTGCACGGTCAATCACATCTCATCCATGGAATCCATTCAGTAGTAGATAGTGAAAGTATTTTGGGAAGAATGAATAGATGCAAACTTCACTTCAAATTGGTCAAACCGATCGTTAAGGGTTTGCAGGATTGCGTCTGACATATTTTTCCACATATGGCGCTTTTCCACTGCATGGTACCTACTCTACTCTACTCTACTCTACTCGGTATTTTCGGTTTTCCATTACCAAAGTACCTGGTACCAGGTACTTTTTGGGTACTTTTTGGGTACTTTTTTAGTCCCTGCTCTGTCGTGGTTCCAAGCGGGTAGAACTGGTACTAGAAAAGTCACGTGAAACACTGCAGACCACTGATTGGTCAGAAGAGAGACGCGTCACTTGTTGGAGAGTCTGAACCTGGGCCCTGTTTCTTGTACCTGGGCCCCGTTCCATGTACCTGGATAACTGAGTTAGCCGGATAACTTTAGCTGGATAACTGGGTTAGCCGGACTTTCCGGTTTCATGTACGTGGATTTTCCAGATCACCATGCCAACAGATCCAAAAGTTTGAGCCTGCTCGAAAGCAGAGTTCAAGTTCAAGTTAGCCCGATCACGCAGAGCCACGCCCCCGCAAAGAAGTGACAGCTCGTTTCCTGAAACTATTCCCACAGTCTACGATCTGCATTATACCATTCTGAATTACGTTTTTGTGCTCCATTCTTCCAGAGGGGGCTTTTGAAATGTAAAATAGACCCAAAATGCTGATATTAAATTCACTTTGTCCTAAATAATGCACGTTATATATACCGTGGCGACGGTGGCGCTCGCTCGTGCGATGTACACAAAAATTTGGTTATTTTAATTGTAACTGGGATTAAGATGTCTGATGAGATGCGCTGTTTGACGGATTTGAGAAATTGAATGAGCCGTTGACGTCACATGAATGAATGAGGATAAAGAAATAAAACTTCATTCAAAATAAGGAATATTCTAAACACGGGTCTCTCGTTCATTAATGTATAAACAATGAATTTATCCCATCTGGCACAGTGGTCCAGCGGTAGTGCTCAAGCCTGCCACGCGCGGGCCAGCCGTGTATAGGTGTAACAGACTGACAGCCAATGAAATGGGTGCATTTGTCACGCTGTCCAAGGAGCTGAACTGCTCTCGTGCAGCCGTGTTCGAATCCCGGTCGGGGCAAAAGCCTGTCATACATTATCAAAGATAAACAGCTATGTTGAATCAATAAACATGAATATCACTAAATAAACATGAATATTGCACAGATTTAGATTAAAATAGTAAAGCTATTATAATAGTTCAATGGTTGTGATGGCAAAGTTTGCGTCAGGTTCCTTACTGTATATTTGCATATCGTATGTCACAAATGTTACATGTATGTCATGTATGTCCCTGTCATAAATGTCATGTATGTCATAAATGTCACTATGAATTGAAAATGGCAGACCCTGATGTAAACAAGACAAATGTCTTTCTCTGCTCTGCATCCCCTTAAACATTTTGTGTATTGAGCCGTACTGTATTGTACCCATTCTGCAATCTGTTAAATAAAGTTTTCATTCATTAATTCTGTCCCCGTCTCTCCTTGTTGCACATATTTAGATTATCATTAGATTGTAGCGGCAGAGGTTTTTGTCAACTTAAATCATGTTTCTTAATTTATGCACAGGACTGTGTGTGGATGACCACAGGCCTGTGGTCCCCAACACCTCTGGGGTCAAACACCATCTCCTCAGTCTTCTTAACATTTAAAACCAGACAGTTATTGTCGCACCAGTTTACAAACCACTGGATTTCCAAATAATAGTCAGCTAGGTCACTGTCATTCTTAATTAGAGCTAAAATGGCAGCGTCATCAGGAAATGTTCATATCATATCTGGTGAATTACCTAGCTCATGGAAGTCGGCCATGGTTCTCCCCTTGTTAAAGGGCGGAGACCAGTGGCGGACTGGGACACAAATTCAGCCCGGGACATTCAGACGCACCAGCCCACACACCGGCCCACGCACCGGCCCCGAAACCGGCCCACACAACGGGCGTTATGAAACACTTGTCCAGTATTAAACAACCCAAGGCTGTGGCTAAGGAGTCAACATCAGGGAGACCAAATCTACACACCGCCCCTAGATGTGCACTCATGCACAGTGCACACACACACACACACACAGACACTCACATACATATACCGTTACTTCCCGTCATTGGCATATGTTTTTTTTTTACTAACATCTTAGTGCCTCATTAGCCTAGGGATTAAGGATACATGAAGTATTAACTACACCATAATAATATTGAGGTTTTGATCCATAGAAAGTAGGGATGTCCGATATTATCGGCCTACCGATATTATCGGCCGATATCGGCATTAAAATGTGATATCGAAAAATATTGGTATCGGTTTTAAAGAAATTTCTATAACCTTTATTTACCCAGGCAAGCAAGTAAGAACCAATTCTGATTTTATTTATTGTCAAAAGTATGCATAATGTTGTGTTAATTCCACAACAAGAGATATGTAATGTTAATTACCTGAAATTATTCCATTTCTTGGGGTGGGAAACCCTGCATATATCGGTATCGGTTGATATCGATTGATATCGGTATCGGAAATTAAGAGTTGGACAATATCGGTATATCGGTATCGGTAAAAAAGCCAATATCGAGCATCCCTAATAGAAAGGTCTGTGCTACACAATTTTAGTTAGATTGGATTTATTGTCCTTTAATTTGGCACTCATGACATTAGTTGCTTGCCGTTTAATCAACATTGAAAGACCCTCCACTTCCTCCCAGACACCCATTCCAAGAGCCTGTTTTCTCTCTCTCTCTCTCTCTCTCTCTCTCTCTCTCTCTCTCTCTCTCTCTCTCTCTCTCTCTCTCTCTCTCTCTCTCTCTCTCTCTCTCTCTCTCTCTCTCTCTCTCTCTATGTATGTGTCTCTCTGTGTGTGTGTGTCTCTCTCTCTGTCTCTCCCTCTCTCTGTGTGTCTCTCTCTCTCTGTGTCTCTCTCTCTCTGTCTCTCTCTCTGTCTGTCTGTCTGTCTGTCTGTCTGTCTGTCTGTCTGTCTGTCTGTCTGTCTGTCTGTCTGTCTGTCTGTCTGTCTGGACTGGGCTCTCTCTCTCCCCTCAGGGTCAGCTGTGCTGGACTGGGCGCTCTCTCTCCCCTCAGGGTCAGCTGTGCTGGATTGGGCGCTCTCTCTTTCCTCAGAGTCAACTGCATAAGAACAACATCAGCAATCAATAATAATGGCTTGAATTCATACAGCGTTTTTCAGCCTTTTGAAAACACCCAAAGTAGTAGTAGTAGTAGTAGTAGTAGTAGTAGTAGTAGTAGTAGTAGTAGTAGTAGTAGTAGTAGTAGTAGTAGTAGTTTATTCAGTCATCATCTCACACAATACAATATACCCCATCATTTAACAATATTTGATTTTACAGTGACTGAAAAGGTACAGACTGAAGCATAATGCTTATATATGCCTGTCCTATATTCTTAACAAACATTTAAAAAATTGGCGGCTACGTGGCGTAGTGGGCAAGGCGCTCGCCACAAATACTGGAGACGCTGGGCTCGCCTGTTCGAGCCCAGCGCTCCACATTGCTTTCAGTTTAGCTGGTCGTTCATACTAATACATATTGGCCGTATTAGGGGGTGGGAAACTGATGGGTGGGGATTGGGCGTTGTGGACAGCGACTCCTACAGGTCGGTTGGTGTGCCTGCGCAGTAGAATCAGGAAGTGTCGGGGGCAGCGTGAGCCTCCCACGCATTACTCCTCGCCACTGAGAGATTGAGCTGCGCAGGTGAAAAGATGTGACTGCTGTTACCTCAAGTACCGGAGGGGACTTGTGCTATGTATGACTTAGTCCACATTGCAGCCGGCTTGTGGGAGGCAAGAAACAGCGTTCGTGACAGGGGAGGGTTGATACGAAATTGGGATGGGAGAAAATGTAGAAAATGGGAGAAAAAGTGGATAAAAAAAAACAAAAATTTTAAAAATTAAGACTCCAAAACAGTATTCTAAAAGAAAATAGCAAAAGAAAACAGTATTATTCACCCCTGTAGTTTTCAAAAATAGCTTTACAAATTTTTCTTAAAAACCAAAAGCGAATTACTCATTCTTAACTGTATATCAGCATTGTTCCACAAAGCGCTTCACAGAAACCATCAAGCATTCACACTCACACAGTCATACACTACTGGTGGTTGTGAGCAGCATCAGCAAACACAGCTGCCCTGTGGCAGACTGACGGAATCATGTCTGCTAATCAGCGCCAACCACCATCAACAACCTTCATAAATACATTCAACATTAATGGAATAGGCTAACTACCAACTTAGCTGTAGCAGTTAGCTGTTATATGCAATCACATATGTTTAACTACGGGGTAGTAGTTGACCTAGTTGTTAGCTTAAGCTAGTTAGCTGTGGTTATTTACAAACATGTAGATGAGACTAATCATATACAGATCGAGAACATGTTGGGAATTCTAAGGTACATCTTATTTAAGCATGTAAAATGGCAACTAATCAATTCAATCAATTAGATTACCAATATTATATCAACATGAACATTTGGAAGGGAACATAATAGTATTTTATTTTAGTATTTACTATTATAATATTAGTAGCCGATTAATTTGCAGCCCGTCCTAGGTTCTGATTGGCTCTCTAGGTTAGCACTTTAGCTTCTGATGCTGTGGTGGGAACTAGTCCTAACATTGCTAACTAAACTTTTAGTCAGAGAAAAAACGTCACGAGTCACAACTATTTACGTCCACGTGCTGTAAGGAATCAGGAATACGGAAAGCACATTGTCTTGTAATAGAATGACTGAAATCACTGCAAGAGCTAGTATAGGCTAGCTAGCCCTCATGAACCGGCAGACACCAACAGTAGAATATGCACTAGGCTACTGCATGCACCTGTCATGTTACTGTTGGTTCCTTCCACTTGAACTTCATCATCATTAGCAGCAGCAGCGGGTAAACATGTCTGTAATTTTAGAACATTGTTCTGCGTCTTTTACTAGCAATTTTAGTTTTTTAATTCTAGCTTTTTCAGCTCCACCCTTTCTTTTTTTGCATTCTCCATTTCTGCGCTTCTAGGCCTACTCGCGGTTGGGAGGAAACGTGAATCTCATTCACTGATGTCTCATGTCTCATTCAAGACTGGCTAACAAAAGCATGTCTTTCACTTAACACCAAGAAAACAGTGTGTATGATGTTCACAAAGTCACCAGTAGAGGTCACTCACTCTAATGTGTTTCTGGGAGAGGCGGAGCTGGACATTGTACATTAATTCAAGTATCTTGGGGTCACATTGGACTCTACATTGACCTTCAAAAAGTCATGTGAAGAAAGTGACAAACAGTCAAGTTTAACATCGAAAACTTCAGGCAGATCAGCAGGCCCTGCCTGCCAGTTAATGCTGCAAGGATGTTTCTGCATTCAATGATTTTATCACACATCGAGTAGGCCTACTGTTTTATCAACTGGTCTCTTTTATATGTCACTACTCTTACACCAATATAATTACTCTACACAAAAGCCATAAAAGTATTTGATAGGAAACCAATTTCATTTCATCACTGTAATGTTTTAGAAAAACATAACATGCTAAGTTTCGAGAATTTCCAAGTTTTCAAATATACTTGCTTCATGTACAAGGTTCTGCATGGACTTGCCCCTCCCCCATTGAATGAGTTCATCCAACAGAAAGCAGACACTGGCATTACCACCAGGGCCATCAGTAGAGGGGACTGTAAGGTGCCTTTTCGGTATACTACCATTGCAAAAACTGTGTTCTCTGTTAAAAGTGGTAACTACTGGAATAGCCTTCCAGTTGTGATTAGAGAGTGCCCTACATACTCCATGTTCAAGACCCATCTTAAACTGCATCTTAAGGCAAACCAGAACTGTGATCATTTTTAATCTGATTTAGTTTATGCAACTTGTTTATTGTTTTATTGCCGGCCCACACACTGGCCCACACACCGGCCCACATAATGGCCCACACACCGGCCCACATATGGCCCACACACTGGCCCACACACTACACCGGCCCACACACTACACCGGGCCACACACCGGCCCACATTAGTGGCCCACACACTGGCCCACACACTGGCCCACACACCGGCCCACACACTGGCCCACATACTGGCCCACACACCGGCCCACACACCGGCCCACATACTGGCCCACACACCGGCCCACACACTGGCCCACATTAGTGGCCCACACACCGACTCACACACTGGCCCACACACCGGCCCACAGACTGGCCCACATACTGGCCCACACACCGGCCCACATACTGGCCCACACACCGGCCCACACACTGGCCCACACACTGGCCCACATTAGTGGCCCACACACCGACTCACACACTGGCCCACACACCGGCCCACACACTGGCCCACATTAGTGGCCCACACACCGACTCACACACTGGCCCACACACTGGCCCACACACTGGCCCACACATCGGCCCACATTAGTGGCCCACACACTGGCCCACACACTGGCCAAAAAAAAAAAAGTAAAAAAAAAAAAAAAAAAAAATTATAATTTTTTTTTTTTTTTTTTTTTTTGGACCAGCCCACTTTGGTCCCGGCCCATCGGGATTCGTCCCGAACGTCCCGATGGCCAGTCCGCCACTGGCGGAGACCCCTCTGACCTAAATAATTATCGCCCTATTTCCAGATTGTCTGTAATGGCCAAAGTCTTTGAATCTCTTGTAAACAAAGAGTTTCTAGCTGACCATAATATTCTTAACAAGTCTCAGTCAGGCTTCAGATCCATAGTACTTCAGCGACTATGCTAGTCTCAAATGACATAATTGAAGCACTAGACAAGAAAAAACACTGTGCAGCATTGTTTGTTGATCTGTCTAAAGCGTTTGACTCTGTGGATCACGCATTACTGCAGAGCCTTGGTTGCATATAGGTCTTGGAAAAACGGCTTTGAGCTGGTTTAAAAACTATCTATCTGAAAGAACTGTGTCTCAGTAATAATAATAATAATAACTTTATTTGTATAGCACCTTTCATACAGGGGATTGCAGTTCAAAGTGCTTTACATCAGTAAGAAATAAAACATAAAATCAGTGTAAAACAAGCAGCAAGAGCAAAGCATAAAGTGGGATAAAATAATGCAGATATATTAATCAATTCATATCAGAACCTCACGTTCCAATATGCTTCTGTAATCTGTTACAAAACATGATAAGGTTATAGTATGCACCCAGCAGATAGTGGGGCGTAAAGATAAAAGTAGAAATAAGTCAAATGAGCAGACATATAAAATCACAGTTTTTCACATTAGGATCTAACATCCTTTGGGGCCACCTTGTTTATGGTTTGATTCAGTTTTAGTAGAATGTAAAATACATGAATTATGAAATGAGCACATAAAGTGCAGACATACTATAAAATCCTCTGATATATAAAATAAAGGAGAATAAAGACATCCCTCCAGGCCTCCAACTCCCTCTGAAAAAACTCTGTCTCAACAAAGTCCTGGAATGGCATCCTGGGATTGGTGAGTCCTTCTGCTGCATAGGTCTGGAAGACCTTAGTGGAGCAGTAGAAGTACAGTATCTCACCGCTCCAGTCTGATAAAAAAAAAAGTGGATGGTGGAGCCATCTCTGAGGAACCGGGACTTTGGCTGACCAGTTGTGTGTCCTCTTGGGGAGCCGCTGTTGTTGTTTCTGCTGCTTCTCCAGCATCTCACTGAATGAATGAATGAAAACTTTATTTAACAGATTGCAGAATGGGTACAATACAGTACGGCTCAATACACACAATTGTTAAGGGGATGCAGACCAGAGAAAGACGTTTGTCTTGTTTACATCAGGGTCCCCTATTTTCAATTCATAGTGACATTTATGACACACACAACATACATGACATCATGACATTTATGACATAGGGACATACATGACATACAGGTATATAGTACTGTTACATTTGTGACATATACGATATGCAAATATACAGTACTGTTACCCATAGATCCTAACTATTATAATAGTTCAATGGTTGTGATGGCAAAGTTTGCGTCAGGTTCCTTACTGTATATTTGCATATCGTATGTCACAAATGTAACAGTACTATTGTTTCTGGCTTAAAGGCCAACCTTCATATTGTATTTTTGTTCAATAAACAATGTGGACTAAACCTTCAACAATACACAGAAGGTTAACCCTTTCACTGCCACACAACAGCCGGTTAACCCTGTAAACCTTCTAGTCCCAAAACATTCTGTGACTAATTCAGTGCAGATTGTAATGTATTGTCATCATGCAGCACAAGTACAGTACAACTAAAAGAGGTTTGGCATCCAACCAGAGTGACGATGTAGCAGTAACGTGAAATAGTAATATACACTGTACAGGTGGTTAAACTGGGTATAACATATATAAATTAGTACTATGAGTACTACATGTATGTACAGAGTTGTAGTATTAATATGTACAGTGATACAGGTATAAAGACACTATGGTATAAGTCATACTGGCCAGCAGTGTAACTAGTAAGAGTAGGTAAGAGATATGTACAGATATAGATATAGTATTAATATGTACAGTGATACAGGTATAAAGACACTATGGTAGTAAGTCATACTGGCCAGCAGTGTAACTAGTAAGAGTAGGTAAGAGATATGTACAGATATAGATATAGTATTAATATGTACAGTGATACAGGTATAAAGACACTATGGTAGTAAGTCATACTGGCCAGCAGTGTAACTAGTAAGAGTAGGTAAGAGATATGTACAGATTTAGATATAGTATTAATATGTACAGTGATACAGGTATAAAGACACTATGGTAGTAAGTCATACTGGCCAGCAGTGTAACTAGTAAGAGTAGGTAAGAGATATGTACAGATATATATATAATTATATACCAATGATGTAAACTACCCATAACTCAGTCACTCGGTAAATCAATTCAATTGGAGTCTCTTTAAACAAAACCCAATAACCTATTGGTAAACAAACGTATTGTTGAAAATATACAATATGACTGCTGTTGTGACAGTGTTTAGGAATCGGATCTTATTTAGTAGTTTAAACTCACCTTCAAACATTAACAGGTTGAAAAACGCTACTTTCTCCAGCTCTGCTCTTCTTCTGTTCTTCTTCTCCTAAATGTGGATACAGCGCAGCATCCACAAACTCGCAACAGCGCCACTAGTGGCCAAAATAATACATGGTTTTGTAAACAGGGAGTGGATGGAAGTTAAGGGAATTAAGAGCGAGTGAATGGACGTTAAGGCCAACTACTCCAGGGTGCCGCGCGCGCGACCCGGGTTCAAATCCCGGTGTTTCCAATATGATTTTTTTGAATATAATATTAATGATTATACGCCAAAGTAGCCTGGTTTTAAGTTAAAATATTATAAATCTACATGCATTGAGGATGTCATTCTTTATATAGCTCTCAACGTGCACCAAATTGAATTATTCCTATATTGCAAAAAAAAGGAGACGACTAGGGTCTTGAACCCCGGTCGTCCGTGTGAAAGTCAAAAGAACAACCCGTTAGACCACATTGGAGATAAGTTAAAGATTGACTATACATCAATCAATGCGCAAGAGGGCCGTATCGTAATTCTGTATAACAGTTAACTAATTTTTTTCGCTAGCAAGATCTCATTTGATTATTCAATCCAGCAGGCAAGTTTAAAGAAATATAGTCTGATTGATTGAGGTAATGAGGGACTTAGAATTAGCCTATAGATAACGCATTTAACTTGTCGGCGAGGCGATTGAGCCGTATTGCAATCTGTCAATAAAGTCTTAAATCAATTAATCAATCAATGCCGTTGAGAATCAGGGTCTCTGCCATCGATACGTGCTGGCTTTTCACCTAAAACGGCCGCGCGCATTTAGCCTGACTCGCAAGTCTGGCTTGAGTTAACGAGACTGAATCCACCTTTGTGAAACAGGAAAATCCCGGCTTCGAACATCGGGTTAACTGAAGCTGGATAATGGACATCTTGATCGACTTAGTTGAACCACGTACATGAAACAGGGCGGTCTGACTCTGAACGAAAACAGAAAGCCGCCATCTTTAATGTCTCGCATAGGATTTCATTATGGTTGCAGCAGGCACAAGTTCAATAAACAAACGATACAGTCACTGTGTATTCTGCCTCATTTATTGATTAAACAAAACCGACATCAACACAATTTGCCACAGAGCGGAGAGTTTAGTCTCGCAAAAAGATCGCTGACTTGTTAAGGCTTAAGTTGTGCTAATGTTGTGCTAGCGTTTTAGCATGGCTATCGTACATAGCGTGATCAATATAACTCGCTATTGATTGTTTGTATGAGTAACGTTAATGCTAGTAGAATAGACACAACGTGAGGTAATCACCATCCATTTTAAACCGGTTATTACCTAATGCTATTGTTAGCAAATAGACGCGACTGGTAACGTTACAGCTTGTTAGCCTAATACTAATGTTAACGTTAGCATAGACAGCCTAGCTAACGTTAACGCTTGTAGAATAGACACAATGAGAGGTAACGTTAGCGTTAGCAGAATAGACACAACGAGAGTCTCGTTAATGTTGTTATTGATTTATTGATTGAAAATTGTGTTTACTCTGGCTTGCGCCTACTAGCTCACGGACATAGCTATGCTGGTGGAGCTCTCACAGAGCTATGGAGCTCTCAGCTGTACACCAGCAGCCCCGCCTCCCCACACGGAGACAAACTGAGTACTTTATTTTAGTACCTGCAGTGGAAAAGGAACGAAGTACCAGGTACCTAAAGCGAGTAGAGTAGAGTAGAGTAGAGTAGGTACCATGCAGTGGAAAAGCGCCAATAGCCTCCGTTGGTGGGGAATGTTCGCCATTGGAGTCATCAGCACCATCTTCGTTAGCCGTGCTAGCTAGCTGTTCGCCTTTCCCCCTTATCTCTGCGTTTAGGCTGCATTTTCAGGGTTTTCGAGGACATAGGTGGATTAACAGGTTACAACAAGTTTTGAGAGCAAACTTGAGTGAAAGACGGCAAATGTAATCAGTTAAAATTTGAACGGGGAGGAGCTGACGAAAACACGTCTTTCTCCATCCGCTGCAGACTAGCGCCCCCAATATATAGTGTTTCTAACATGAGACCTAGGAGTGGAAATACATTGTGCCTCTACAGGGACATGCAGAGATTTTGGGTGGCAATTAAGTGCTCAGCTCAAAACAAAAGGCAACATTTTTGGGACATGTTTTTTCTGTGCTGTCTGGCACTTTACCTCTCACACTCTATATGTCTCTCTTTTCTCTCTCTCTCTTTCTCTCTCTCTCTCTCTCTCTCTCTCTCTCTCTCTCTCTCTCTCTCTCTCTCTCTCTCTCTCTCTCTCTCTCTCTCTCTCTTTCTCCCTTAATCTCCTTTGCAACTTGCCTTGAAGTGTTGAGCCCTCGATGTCTAAACGATGGTCAAACGAATGACATAAGTGGAGAGAACAGACCGTGTCTAAGTTCAAATCAACCAATAGCTTATAGGCTAAGCAATGGAGAAGCTGGCACTGGGTCAACAGTCTCACTCACATGGTTTCGTTAAACTATTTCATCAATAGATTACCAAACAATAGAGAAGTCAGCACTCCACCAAGAGGCGCACTTACATCTTTTTTACTCATCAAGATGAATTGGCCAACCAACCGCAGGCGCACTTACAAGCCTGAACGCTCACGGACACAATGCATGCTATAATGTATCACGGCGGATACAGGCTATGACAAAATTCAGAATGCAGAATCAATGTCTTCATGGCAGGTAAAAGAATACTAGCCAAGCTTACATTGAGTGAAGTTCCGTTTATCTCCCAATCAATTGCCCGTGCGCGAGCACACACACAGAGCAAATATGGATACAAATCAATAGCATGCCCACCCCCCCAAAAACACACAACTTGAGTGAGTCATATTGTAAAACTTCCAGATGGGAAACAATATTTTTGACTCACCCAGTATTTGCAGACACATGGGAAGAAACCGCCTCCAGACCAAGACAGAAAAAAGTAACCAACACTTAACTGCATAGTGCATCGAATCAAATCAAATCGAATCATGGTCAAATTAAAAGATTTCATGATGCATTGAATCGTTGCCTGAAGAATCATAATTGAATATAATCGTTGTGGGGTCAAATATTTACACCTCTAATACTCTGTCAACCTGAACCAACACTGTTCTCTTATCAAACGTCATAACATACTCTGAGTATTTATATATTATTGTATGAGTAATATATTTACGGTTTGTATGGGCAACCCCTGACGGGAAAAGCCGAAAGAAAAAGAAGATGGGCGAAAGTCGAAAACAACCTTTGGTTGTGGGCGAGTGCTCTCACCACTTGACTAACAATTGCACTGTATGCCCTGGTATGTATGTGACAAATAAACCTCTTGATTCTTGATAACAATACAAACACAGCAATACTATGATGATGGTTTGTTTTAACGTTTATGGTTTAGATAGAATGTTAGGGTTAGGGTTATGATTTGGGTGAGGCTATCAGAAAGGTGTGTCTGGATATTCTTGAGGTAAAGCCACTTGCCTCATATGCGAGCGTCCTGGGTTTGTTCCCCAGCAAGGGAACTCAAACGTTTTCTTTTCTTTTTCTCCTCTTTTTTAATTTTTCTCCCATCCCAGTTCCACTGTGCCAATTCTCCCCTCCCCTGTCTTGAACATTGCTCGACTATGCCCCCCACTGGCCAGTTGTAGGGAGGATAGAAGCCTTGCATCACGTGTCCCCTCCGATACACGAGGAGGCAGCCTGTCACATATTTTCACATGCCAGCGCGGACTCTCATTGGCGAGGTGTAACGTGTGGGAGGCTCACACTACCCCCGCCATTTCGTGTCTCTGCTGTGCAGGCGCCCCAACCGACCTGTAGGAGTCGCTGTCCACAACGTCCAGAGCCAATTGAGTTAGTATGACGGCTGGCCCAAGCCGGAGGCAACGCCGACAGCCGGAGTCGAACCCGGTGTCTCTTGCGTTGGTGGCGAGCGCAATGTCCGCTGCGCCACCCAGCCGCCCTCTGAACTCAAACGTTTTCTGAAAAAGTTAAGTAAAAAAAAAAAAAGTTTACTTATTTGTCATTTCATACACGTTGTACATTTTCGTAAATACATCCAGCAGCCCGACGTGAACTTGTGTTTCCTGTTTATGATCACTGCTGTGACACGTTGGAGCCACCTGTGTGTTTGTGGTAGACATGAGGCGAGAGGAGTTAATGGAGACTTAACAAGCAGTAAATGACATTTCAAGCCGGTGGAAAAACACTCTCATCGTCTGCAAACAGTCAACTGCTAGGCTTCTCCAGAGGACACACGGAGGAGGCCATGTGTCAGCGTGGAAGAAAGATGAAAAGTGCACTCAGACGTGCAGTGTGTGTGTGTGTGTGTGTGTGTGTGTGTGTGTGTGTGTGTGTGTGTGTGTGTGTGTGTGTGTGTGTGTGTGTGTGTGTGTCGAGGCAAGACAGCATGCTCCAAACAACATCATCATCAGACCCGCTGGGTTGGCTATATTTACTTTGCATGACTCCCCCCCCCCCC
>NW_028169655.1:0-7500 GCF_963971535.1 Notolepis coatsorum | reverse complement strand
CTGCCCCCTTCTTCCAGGAGGTCTCCCTGTGGGAACACTCCAACATCTTGGGAAATTAGCTTATTTGCCATCTACCCTGGAGTTAGACAAGAAGATACATACCTGTTTCTTCTCTGTGCATGCAGTAGCAGTGGCGGCACGGTGGTGTAGTGGTTAACACTGTCGCCTCACAGCAAGAAGGTCCAGGGTTCGATTCCCGCTTGGGGACCAGGTTTCCATGATGCCAGGTACCCAGGTGGGGTATCTCCCAGGCCTTTCTGTGTGGAGTTTGCATGTTCTCCCCATGCTCGCAAGGGTTTCCCCCCCCGATAAGATAAACCCAATGGAAAAACATGCACAACAACAGATCGCTAACGCTGTGGCGTCCTTGACGAAGACGGGCAGGAGCACTTGGATTGGTCCCCTGGCGCGGCCCTCGCCGACGCCTGTCTGCTCCCGGCTGCCCTTGGGGGGAATGACGACGGGATGGGTTTATCGCAGAGATGAATCGCATCGGCGATCCTTCAAGAGACAATGCATGCGTGTGTGTTCCGGTGTGTGTGTGTGTGCTAACCGTGTGTGCTAACCGCTAAACATTGAGGATAATTGCATGCCAATTAAAGACCTCTGAACAGGTCCTGCATTATTAAAAAAAGCAGTAGGAAGACGCGCACCGTTAGCCTAGCTTAGCGTCAGTCACTGGAAGTGGGTTCCTCCGTTAGCCTAGTTCCCAACGTCTTCCTACTCCTACTGCATGCACAGAGAAGAAAAAGGTATGCATCTTCTTGTCCAACTCCAGGGTAGATGGCAAATAAGCTAATTTCCCAAAATGTTGAAGTGTTCCTTTAAGAGTCAGTGTTCCCTAACAAACAGGTAGCATGGTAGTTCCATGGCCATTTCAGTTTCATCAGGGTACTGGCACTGCCATGGTAATAGGCATGTACCGTGTATTCTATGATGCCACTTTTGTACTTACAGTACAATGGTATAATCCTATTTAAACCATGAGGCAGACGGTTCATAATTTTTTGGTGACCATTAAATGATGGACTTGAAATACCATGATCCTTTTTGTTTTCTTTTTTTTAATACCATGCTACTTTTGTTTTTTAATACCGTGATCCTTTTTGTTTTTAATACCATGCTACTTTTGTTTTTAATACCATGCTACTTTTGTTTTTAATACCATGCTACTTTTGTTTTTAATACCGTGATACCTTTGTTTTTAATACCAAGATACTTTTGTTTTTAATACCATGATACCTTTGTTTTTAATACCATGATACCTTTGTTTTTAATATCATGATACCTTTGTTTTTAATATCATGATACCTTTGTTTTTAATACCATGATACCTTTGTTTTTAATATCATGATACCTTTGTTTTTAATACCATGATACATTTTGTTTTTAATACCATGATACCTTTGTTTTTAATACCATGATACTTTTTGTTTTTAATATCATGATACTGTGGGAAGTTGAAGGAAGAGGCGAATCAATAACGCGCGTGACAGGTCCTTCAGTGACTTCCTACTTTATTCATTCACAGAATCAACCACGTACACACACCTACTACTCCCCTATATCCCCTCCCCTGTGACGCGTCAACTCTGGCGTGAAAGACTCCCATAATGTGACACCACACAGGCCCCCCCCGAACACCCAGAGTAGACATACCCTGCAACCCCAACCCATACCAAAAAACCCCCCAAAGTACTCAGCCCCTCGTAGGAGGCCTGACTACCCGACCATAACGACTGCGCTTAACAGTCAGGGGGGAAGGGGGAAGGGCACGAGCCGGCGGCCGTCCGCGCCGGCGGCGAGGCTGGACTGGGGGAGAGTCCGGGTCTGCCGGGGTAGAGGCAGACATGGGCCGCAAACTTGCGGCAGGAGTGGGGTTGGGTGGACGGCCGCGCCGTCGGGGCTGAGCCAGCTCCACCGGCCCGACCGGGTCCACGTGTGCAGGCTTCAAACGGTCCACCGATATCCGCTCCTGAAGCCCCCCTCTGTCCACCATAAAGCTCTTGGGTCCCGCTTCCAGGACCCGGAAGGGCCCATCGTATGGAGCCTGGAGTGGAGATCGGTGGGCATCGCGGCGGATGAACACGTACAGGGCTGACATCAAGTCCTTGGGGATGTAGGACAGGGGAAGACAGTGATGTGCGGGCACGGGAGCGAAAGTGCTGGCGGCGTCTCGGATGGCCAAGCGATGAGTCGCAGCTGACCAGGGGGCTGTGGCACCTGGGAGGAACTCCCCAGGGACTCTCAGCGGCTGACCCAACACGAGCTCAGCCGAAGAAGACTGCAGATCCTCCTTTGGGGCCGAGCGCAGGCCTAGCATGACCCACGGCAAACGGTCAACCCAATTACTGTCCGTAAGAGCCGCCCGGAGAGCAGCCTTCATAGTGCGGTGGAAACGCTCACAGAGACCATTTGCCTGCGGGTTGTATGCCACGGTGCGGTGGAGTTTCACCCCCAAACTCTCCGCCACGGCGCTCCACAACTCTGACGTGAACTGGGGCCCTCTGTCCGAAGTTAGATCCGCAGGGGTACCGAAACGGGCCACCCAGGTGGAGATGAACGCCCGAGCCACGTCCGCCGATGTAGTGGATGACAGGGGCACAGCCTCCGGCCACCTGGTGGTCCTGTCCACCATGGTCAGCAGGTGAGTGAACCCCTGGGAGGGGGGCAGCGGGCCCACCAGGTCCACGTTAACATGATCGAAACGTCTCTCCGGGATGAGAAATGGCCCCAGCGGGGCCTTAGTGTGCCGATGCACCTTGGCGCGCTGGCACGCTACACAAGAGGCAGCCCACCCCTTGACGTCCTTCCTGAGGCCCGGCCAGACGAACCTAGCCCCCACCAGCTTAACTGATGCCTTCACCCCCGGGTGCGACAAAGCATGTATAGCATCGTAAATGCGGCGGCGCCAGCCAGCGGGGACCATCGGGCGAGGTCGGCCTGTGGAGACATCGCAGAGGAGCGTGGCCTTACTGTCCTGGAACACCACATCCTCCAGTCTCAGTCCTGTCGTGGCTGTCCTGAATGCCTGGATGTCCATGTCCGTGCACTGGTCAACTGCCATGGCTGCGTAGTCCACACCCAGGTGCACAGTGTTGACCCGCACTCTGGAGAGGCAGTCAGCCACCAGGTTGTCCTTGCCCGCCACATGCTGCAGGTCCGTGGTAAATTCCGAAATGGCGGACAGTTGGCGCTGCTGCCGTGCCGACCATGGTTCCGTGGTCTTAGCCATGGCAAAGGTCAGAGGCTTGTGGTCCACGAAAGCGGTGAACTCCCGGCCCTCCAACAGGAACCTAAAATGACGCGTGGCGAGGAAAAGGGCCAGCAGCTCCCTGTCAAACGTGCTGTATTTCCTCTCATTGTCCCGCAGTGTCCTGCTGAAAAAGGCCAGAGGCTGCCAGGCGCCAGCCACCCACTGATCACACACCGCCCCCACAGCATAGTCCGAGGCATCGGTCGTGAGGGCTATTGGAGCGGCCGGGTACGGGTGTGCCAGCATAGTAGCGTTAGCGAGAGCAGCCTTAGCACTATCAAACGCCTGGACCCTCTCAGGGGACCAGTCCACCTCCTGACTGTCCTTCTTGCCCCTTAGTGCCTCGTACAGGGGGTGCATCAAGAGAGCCGCTCCTGGTATGAATCGGTTATAAAAATTGACCATACCGAGGAACTCCTGTAGGGGCTTGATGGTGCGAGGACGTGGGAAGGCAGTGATCGCCTCCACCTTGGTGGGCAGAGGCACAGCTCCCTGTGCAGAGATGTGATGGCCCAGGAAGTCTATGTCTGGCCGGCCGAACTGACACTTGGCTGGGTTAACAATCAGCCCATGTTCATTCAGCCGCTGAAACAGCTGTCGGAGGTGCAAACAATGCTCCTCAGCAGATGTGCTGGCCACCAGGATGTCGTCTAAATACACAAACAAAAACGACAACCCCCGCAGCACAGAGTCCATCAACCGCTGGAAGGTCTGCGCTGCCCCCTTGAGTCCAAAAGGCATCCTTAAAAACTCGAAAAGTCCAAACGGGGTAATAACGGCGGTCTTGGGCACGTCTCTGGGATGGACTGGCACCTGGTGGTAGCCCCGCACCAAATCCACCTTAGAGAAAATGGTGGTCCCGGCCAGGTGAACAGAAAAGTCCTGGATGTGCGGGACAGGGTAGCGGTCATGATCCGTGGCACTATTGAGGCGCCGGAAATCTCCACACGGGCGCCACTTCCCATCAGCCTTCGGAACCATATGCAAAGGCGAGGCCCATGGGCTGTCGGAGCGCCGCACAATGCCGAGCTGCTCCATTGTGTCAAACTCCCCTTTAGCGATGGCCAGTTTAGCGGCGTCAAGGCGGCGTGCACGCGCGAAAACTGGCGGACCGGCCGTGGGGATATAATGCTCCACCCCATGTTTTGCGACCATAGCAGAAAACGTGGGCACAGTCAGAGCGGGGAAATCAGCGAGAAGCCGCTGGTACACGTCCCCCGTGGCGAGGATGTTGGCGAGGGCGAGCCGGCCCCCCCCCCCCAGAGTGCAGGGGTAAGTGGCAAATGACACTGCGTCAATTAAGCGACGGTTCGCCACATCCACCAAGAGTCTATGAGCACATAAAAAATCCGCGCCCAGTATAGGCATTGACACAGAAGCGATCACAAAATCCCAATTAAAAGCATGTCCATTGAAACAAACAGTCACTGACCTGGTGCAGAAGGTGCGAATCGGAGTTCCATTGGCGGCGTCCAGCGGGGGGCCGTGACTGCCACTCAAGCCGTCCGCAGCTGAAGCTGGCAGGATACTCCGCTGGGCTCCCGAATCCACCAGCAAGCGCCTACTGGACAACGTGTCCTCAATGAACAGCAGCCTCGTCGTATCGCCAGCACTCACAGCTGCTAATGAGCGCCGGCTCTGGCATTTCCCTGGCCGGAAAAAGAGCAAGGCTGCTCACATCGCCTGGCTTTGGCACCATAACGCCGATGAAAAAAACAAAGTTCATTCTCCCTCCGGCGATCCGATACCGCAGCTCCCGTCATCTCCCCCGCCGGCAGCGCAGCGTTAACGTTAACGCTGTAGTGGCGGGTTGCCAGCAATATCCTGTCAGCCTCTTCTGCCATCCCCCGATAATCCTTGGCTCTCACGAGCGGCGAGCTGGCCAAGGCAGTGCGTACTGGAGGTGGGAGCTGACGCAGAAATAACTGTATAAACAAAAATGATGCGTCACCTGAGCCGAGCAACGCCAACATGTTCTCCATGAGCTCGGTTGGTTTACTGTCACCTAAACCGTTCAGTGACAACAGGCGCTCCGCCCGCTCCGTATCTGACAGCTGAAACAGCCGTAACAGCTGTTGTTTGAGAGCGGCGTATTTCCCCATGGCCGGCGGCTCTCGCAAAAATCCCATGACGCGACGGGTGGTCTGTGCATCCAATGCAGCGACGACATGATAGTATTTCGTGTCGTCCACTGTGACACCTCGCAGATGGAATTGAGCCTCGACATGTTGGAACCATGGGTCCGGGTCGTGCTGCCAAAACTCGGGCAACTTGACAGACACCGCAGCCGCCACCGCAGCGGGCCGAACAGCGTTTTCTTCGTTATCACTCATAATAATAATAACAATAACAATAATAATCCAACGATCAGGGTCACCAATGTGGGAAGTTGAAGGAAGAGGCGAATCAATAACGCGCGTGACAGGTCCTTCAGTGACTTCCTACTTTATTCATTCACAGAATCAACCACGTACACACACCTACTACTCCCCTATATCCCCTCCCCTGTGACGCGTCAACTCTGGCGTGAAAGACTCCCATAATGTGACACCACAATACCTTTGTTTTTAATACCATGATACTTTTGTTTTTAATACCATGCTACATTTTGTTTTTAATACCATGATACTTTTGTTTTTAATACCATGATACCTTTTGTTTTTAATATCATGATACCTTTGTTTTTAATACCATGATACTTTTGTTTTTAATACCATGATACATTTTGTTTTTAATATCATGATACCTTTGTTTTTAATACCATGATACTTTTTGTTTTTAATATCATGATACCTTTGTTTTTAATACCATGATACTTTTGTTTTTAATACCATGATCAGGGCCGCCTCAGGGGGTGTGCGAGCAGTGCGGTCGCACAGGGCCTCGCGGGAAGGGGGGCCTCGCAAAAAAAAAATATATATATATTTTTTATTAATTTTTATTTTTATTTTTTTTTATTGTTTTCTTTTTATTTTTTTGCGAGGCCCCCCTTCCCGCGAGGCCCTTTTTCATCACAGACCTAAAATCTAGTTTTGCTTATATGCTTATATATTTCACATTAGACATGTTTGTAGAATGTGTCTGACTTGTTCCTGGGTCTGCAGTCCTGCAGACATACTCACTATTGGAGCTCAGCCTCTGGGGTTCTGCAGCAGACATACTATTGGTTTCAACGAAGGGAGTGGTTTTACTTACATCATGTGTCGGCGTGAGTCAGCTGCGTTTGACTATTTCGCGCGTGCAGCTTTTGACTATGCTTAGTTATGCCAGCCAAGACGAAGAAAGAGGTCGGTCATTATCAGTCGGTTGGTCACCAAGGAACGTTGACGAAAGGCCTCTCGCTAGCGGGACAAATGGCCGGAGCCTTGTCATGGTATAGCCATGATGATGTCGGCTAGCAGCTAGCTTAGCTAAAGGCTAACTAGCGTTAGCTAACCTATTCAGAGGAGCGAGGCGAGGCGAGTGGATGTCTTTTCAAAAGAAGGAGAAGAGAACTTGTGAGCAGATAAATCTGTTAGGCAGCAATACGCCGAAAGGTGTCCAGTCTGCCGGAAAGTACTCGAAGAAGAAGAAGAAGAAGAAATTACACCATGGGCCAAGAAAGTCTCCTTCCAACTTTACCATTGGCGCCGCCGCGTTGATACTGCGTTATGGTGAGTCAACCTATGATTATATACCCGCCGTGGACCTGACCTATCTCTCTTTCTCTCTCTCTGGAGCCAAACTGGTCGACTAGCTAATACTACTAGTAGCTAACGGTGTGTGCCTGGTGAGAGCACCTGGCTGTATGTAGACAGTAGCCGCATAGCTTGTTAGCTGTTAGCTAACGCAGAAGCAAGCTATGCGGCTACTACATACAGCCAGGTGCCTGATTGAGCTAACTGTTAGCCAGTTAGCTGTTTAGCGTCAGCTGGGAACGTTCGTTTGATGCTATCAGTTAGCCTTGAGAATAGCAGGCCCTGGCACTCTGACTACGACATCATCTTTGACAGAAGATGTAGTCAGGCCTGCACCATGACAAGGCTCTGGCCATAGCTTTGTCCCGACAGCGAGAGGCCTTTCGTCAACGTGGAGACCTGTGTTGCGGCCTTTCGCCCTGCGTTCCTCGTGCAGGTAAGATTAATGAAAATGTCATGACATTACCCCACTCTTCCTTCCTTCCCCTCCCGAATGTTTTGTTAATAACGATGTTTTTTTCCAGGCAAAACATATGCTACTTCACAACATTTGGAGATACGACATGT
>NW_028169656.1:10000-17123 GCF_963971535.1 Notolepis coatsorum | reverse complement strand
GTGCACACACACACACACACACACGCACGCACGCACGCACGCACGCACGCACGCACGCACGCACGCACGCACGCACGCACGCACGCACGCACGCACGCACACACACACACACACACACACACACACACACACACACACACACACACACACACACACACACACACACACACACACACACACACACACACACACACACACACACACACACACGCACACACACACACACACACACACACATACACACACACACACACACACACACACACACACACACACACACACAGATACACACGCAGAGACACACACAGACAAACACACACACGAACAGACACACTCACCCACACAAATGTAGCCTACATCTGAGTTTAGGATCGCAATGCATTCTTAAAAAGAAAAAAAAAAAAAGAGAAAAAGCTGTTTCATATTTTCCATCCATTTGCCCTGTCACCAAATCTCTCTCCCTCTCTCTCTCTCTCTCCCTCCCCCTCTCTCCCCCCCCTCTCTCTCTCTCCCCGTTGTTACCCAACAGGGGGCAACAGGGGGCACTGTCTTTTGTACTCGGCGCCTACTCTGCCTCCACATCACATGGGCAGACGGACGGACGGAGAACAGCGGAGTGTGTTGCTGTACTGTACGCGTCTCAGAAGAAGAACAGCGCAGTGTGTTGCTGTACTGTACGCGTCTCAGAAGAAGAACAGCGCAGTGTGTTGCTGTACTGTACGTGTCTCAGAAGAAGAACAGCGGAGTGTGTTGCTGTACTGTACGCTTCTCAGAAGAAGAACAGCGGAGTGTGTTGCTGTACTGTACGCGTCTCAGAAGAAGAACAGCGCAGTGTGTTGCTGTACTGTACTCGTCTCAGAAGAAGAACAGCGCAGTGTGTAGCTGTACTGTACGCGTCTCAAGGCCTCTGCATGCTACAGAAACTTCAAAGCAACTGCACCACAACATCGACAAAGCAACGGTGTTGCAGACACTCTACCTTTATGCTTCTGCAACATCGACGAGCAGCCTATGCAACATTGTACCCCGGATGTAGCTAGGTTCCCTAGATAGATGACGCTTCCCTTCTCAACCAACCCATTGATAACAGGCAGAAGAATAAGCATCATTTTTACTTCCGGGCGGGGGGTTTCAAAATAAAAGAGCGAGTCTAAAAGCACCGTAAATACGTTTATTTTTTACAATATCTAACGTTACACGAACCTAAACTAATCTAAAGTTAGTTTAGGTTCGTGTTAACGTTAGATAATGTACAAAATAAACGTATTTCCGGTGCTTTTAGTCGTTGCTCTTTTATTTTGAAATCCCCCGACCGGAAGTATTATAGTGTCTGTTGCTAGCAGCTTAACTTTTGTCAGCCGGTTCTGTGCTTCAACGTAACTTCATTAGTTTCCAATGGAGAGGAGAGAAAGACCGGCTCACATGCAGCTCAAACTACCTGTTGGAATAAATTAATTGATTGATGTTTAACTTGTCCCTGTGTGTGTCCAGTCATTTCGACTAGCAAACGTTGTATTTAACATTACCTCAGGATACCATTGTATTTAGTTGGTTAGCTATGTAGCTAATGTGGATAGCATTTTGAATAGCATCAATGCTAGCTGGCTGGCTACAGCTTTATTTACTAAATTATGGAGGCTTTTTAATCGTCAAGGTAAGAGAGGATTTGTCATGATCAACTGAAGGCGTATGCTATGGAACAATATGTGCTTGGGTTTTCAGAAAAAGGCCAGTTATGACGCTTCACGCTAATTATTTAGCTAATATTGATAGCATAGCTTGCTGCCTACAACAATGGCGGAGGTAATTCCTCGCTGACCAATATTATTCTATGACAGCCCCGCCCCCATTCACTACCAACCAATCACTGCTACGCAATACCAACGCAACGGGTCTTTAGATTAGATTTTGGAGACAGGTACGCAACTCCCAAGCAACACAGTCTACAAGACTGTTTGCAACAAGCGCGCTGAAATCGCGCCGATGTTGTGTTGAAGTTGCTTTGAATTTGCTGTAGCATGTAGAGGCCTTCAGAAGAAGAACAGCGCAGTGTGTTGCTGTACTGTACGCTTCTCAGAAGAAGAACAGCGGAGTGTGTTGCTGTACTGTACGCTTCTCAGAAGAAGAACAGCGGAGTGTGTTGCTGTACTGTACGCTTCTCAGAAGAAGAACAGCGCAGTGTGTTGCCGTACTGTACGCTTCTCAGAAGAAGAACAGCGGAGTGTGTTGCTGTACTGTACGCTTCTCAGAAGAAGAACAGCGCAGTGTGTTGCTGTACTGTACGCTTCTCAGAAGAAGAACAGCGCAGTGTGTTGCTGTACTGTACGCTTCTCAGAAGAAGAACAGCGCAGTGTGTTGCTGTACTGTACGCTTCTCAGAAGAAGAACAGCGCAGTGTGTTGCTGTACTGTACGCTTCTCAGAAGAAGAACAGCGCAGTGTGTCGCTGTACTGTACGCGTCTCAGAAGAAGAACAGCGGAGTGTGTTGCTGTACTGTACGCGTCTCAGAAGAAGAACAGCGCAGTGTGTTGCTGTACTGTACGCTTCTCACAAGAAGAACAGCGGAGTGTGTTGCTGTACTGTACGCGTCTCAGAAGAAGAACAGCGCTGTGTGTTGCTGTACTGTACGCTTCTCACAAGAAGAACAGCGCAGTGTGTTGCTGTACTGTACGCTTCTCAGAAGAAGAACAGCGGAGTGTGTTGCTGTACTGTACGCTTCTCACAAGAAGAACAGCGGAGTGTGTTGCTGTACTGTACGCTTCTCAGAAGAAGAACAGCGGAGTGTGTTGCTGTACTGTACGCTTCTCAGAAGAAGAACAGCGGAGTGTGTTGCTGTACTGTATGCGTCTCACAAGAAGAACAGCGGAGTGTGTTGCTGTACTGTACGCTTCTCAGAAGAAGAACAGGAACATCCTACCAACTGGAATAAGACCTACCACACCTTTACAAAAAAAAAACTCAAGACCTGGTTATTAACCTATCAAACATGTGATCACTTCTAACCAGTTCATTGTGTATTTTTATTATTGCTTTTACTATTATGTTGGATTGTGTTATAAATCCTGTGTTTTTACTTTTAACGCTTCTGTTCTAGGTGTGTGTTCTATCTTATAACATCTTGCCAAAAGGACTATACAGTTACGAATTAGCCAGCTGGCTGAAATTACTATTTCTTTCACTATTTGGGCACTTTTACACAATTCCTGTGAGTTTATGGAACACCTCTGTAATTTTCTTTTTTTAATTCATTGTTTTGTATTTCGAATCAAGTCCTCAAAAACAGCATTTTTCTACCTCAAGATCTTAAGCCGTTTTGAAGCTGGGCTCCTAAACCACTGTGTGGCCTGGTGCCAACTGCCACATTATCATGCAGCTGAGACATCTCTGACATCACAGATATGCACATTTTCAGACGACTCAGTTCAGTGAGGGTGAATATTGTGAGAGGAGAATTGGAAGAATGCGCCAATATGAGAATTAGAGACATAGATCATATTAATATAAGTCCACATAGCTATGAAACAATGCTAAACACTGAAAAAGGCCATTTATAAGATAGTTCCCCTTTAATGTGTACTGTCCTTTTTAAAATAAACTGAAACTGAGAGTATATTGTTGTTGTACTGTACGCCTCTCGGAAGAAGCAGTGACTCGGACCACAGACAGGTTAAACCCCCACATTCCTACCAGGAGGTTCAGCACGAGGGACGTCTTCATGGTCTTCATTCACATTAGTTCCTATAAAAGGAGTGTGTTGTAACGGCTGAGAGGGATTTACTTAAAAGCAGCAAGACTGACAACGAGGAGGGAAGATAATGGGGAGTTTTAAATGAACTAGTTCAGTTCATAGTTCAAAATTAAAAATGTTGAACAAAAGTTCATGGTTTCAAAAATGAACTAATTTATAGTTTATAGTTCTTTTTTCAATACGTTGCTGCAAGCTATTATTTTTCAAATGTATTGCCACGACCCATAATAGAACCACAGAATACTGTCATTTCCATAACGCTTTGCTGCCGCCGCCCATTCAGTCCACACTAGTAGCAGCTGCAGCTTTCATCTCTACAGTATATTTTCCAAAACATGAGGAAAAACGTGCTGCTTGAATGGTCTTTATTAAGTATAATAATCTAAATATACTTAAAGTACCAAAAGTGAAAGTAGTCATTGTGCAAACATATAAACATGTGCCGACATAACTCTGTACTCAGTGTTGCGAAAGTTCACTTTCTACACAAACTAGTTCAGTTCACAGTTCACAATTTTTTAAATGAACTAGTTCAGTTCATAGTTAAAAAATTTGAACTAAAGTTCATGGTTTCAAAAAAGAACTAATTTATAGTTTATAGTTTTTTTTTTTTTTATAGTTCTTTTTTCAATACGTTGCTGGCTGCGAGCTATTATTTGTAAAAAAATATTGAACCACAGACAGCAATCGGAATACTGGCATTTGCATTTTTCATTTGTCATATATGTCCTGATGAATTGAAAATGGGGACCCTGATGTAAACAAGACGGAAGTCTTTCTCTGGTCTGCATCCCCTTAACAATTGTGTGTATTGAGCCGTACTGTATTGTACCCATTCTGCCATCTGTTAATAAAGTTTTCAATCAATCAATCAATCAATGCATTTCCATAACGCTTTGCTGTCGCCCATTCAGTCCACACTAGTAGCAGCTGCAGCTTTCATCTCTACATTTTCAAAAACATGAGGAAAAACTTTGCTTGAATTGTCTTTATTATGAAAACAAAAACTGGACGATTGCTTATTCTCAATGTGCCGTTTAAACTTTAAGGTTTGCTGTCGACGTCGTCAATGTGCGGACTTGCTTCTTCAAACCGGGTGGACAAAGTTTACAGACAAACGTTAGATTTTTTCCGTCTGAGGCTACGTTTAGACGGAGAGAGTCTGAACAGAAACCGCAAAAGTCGTCTTGCGGTCTCACTTAAAATTTTGCGTTTAGACTAGCGTTTTGGGATGGAATTCTGCGTGCAGACGACGCTGTAACGACTCGAGACGACGGAGCCCCACTGTCACACGATTGGCGCATATGTCACATGACGTGCTGTGAAGACCCGCCCTACTCTGCCTCTGATTCGCAGACTGTGGGTGGGGAATGTGATTGGACAAAAGCAGAGTCACTCACAGACAATGGGTCCAGTACTAATAGTTGTGATAGCCGCGGGACAGATTCTTGTGTATTTAAAAGTACTGCCAATGTAGCCTTCAGGTGATCGCCATGGATAGAATCAGACATGCTTTGTTTACGCTTCTAGGCTACTGGCGCATGCCTGTGATGTAAGCAGTACGCGCGACGAGAGCCTCGACAACCCTTTCGTCATCGTTTTATGCGGTTTGACAGTTTAGATGATAGCGCAAAGGTTTATCGTTTCTAGGAATTCCACCCTGGAAGGTGGTCTCACCTTTTTACGGTTTCACCCCGTAAAAACGCCGTTTCCGTATAAACGAAAGGCACATCCGAAAAAATATTTTTGCGGATTCACCTGCTAGCGTTTCCGTCTAAACGGGGCCTGAGTCAGTACTGACTTTAACGTTAAACTCTTTTAAATGCTCATACGCCGACGTCGTAGAGGTGGGGTCTGACTCTGAGCGAGTGCTGCTCTCGACCTGCTGCTCGGCTTCTGCTCGCAGATTCCGCTGTTCTGGTCTGTTTGTTGTGATGAGTCTGATGACGTAGCCAGGGGGTGACAGGCGCGTTGCCAGAGCCGGTGGTTTTCCGCATACTTTTGTAGCCTGTGTTTTAACTGGGTTTTCGGCTGAAATGCATATGAAATCGGGCACACCTTTGAACGCCGTTATAATAGAGTGCTGAGAATGAACGCACGTTTGAACGCCGTTATACAGCGCTGATAATGAACGCGTTCTCAATAACGTTCATTTAGCGGATAATCAGTACGCTCAGTTCACGTTCGCCCAAAATACGAACGCGTTCATGAACGATCGTTCATTGAACGCGTTCAGGTACATCATCACTGGGGAGAGAATATAATAGGGATGTTCGATATTGACTTTTTTACCGATACCGATATACCGATATTGTCCAACTCTTAATTTCCGATACCGATATCAACCGATACCGATATATGCAGGGTTTCCTCACCCAAAAAACGGAATAATTTCACGTAATTAACATTACATATCTCTTGTCGTGGAATTAACACAACATTATGCATACTTTTGACAATAAATAAAATCAGAATGTGTTCTTACTTGCTTGCCTGGGTAAATAAAGGTTAAATAAATGTAAACAAATATATATATTTGTTTTATCCGATACCGATCATTTCCAATATCACATTTTAATGCCAATATCGGCCGATAATATCGGACATCCCTAGATGGAAGATAATGGGGATGGAAGATAATGGAGATAGAAGATAATGGAGATAGAAGATAATGGAGATAGAAGATAATGGGGAGAGAATGAATGAATGAATGAATGAATGAATGAATGAATGAATGAATGAATGAATGAATGAATGAATGAATGAATACGTTTATTTTTGAACATGTATTCTCCATATTCCTCCAAACAATCACGGTATCTAGCTCTGTCAAACAGAACAATCATAACAAAACAAAAAAAAATTATTTAAAAACAATTAAAAAAAACATTAAAAAAAGGAATTATAAACGAAAAGTCAAGAGCAATGTATTTAGTTAGCAGACATGTCCAAAAAAGGAGTAGAGGGAAGCTAAGCTTATTGATCCCTACCCCCTTACATTTATATTTGTTCTTCCATAAATTTTACTAGATATAACATAATTTAGTGTATTACAATATAGAATATACTTTTACTTATAGTACGAAAAGAAAAAAATATTATTCACTTGACAGCAGTGAATACAGTACAGAACTACATAACACAATATAGCATAACTTTGTTTATCCTCATTACTCATTTCTGTATTTCTCTAATATGTATTTTTTTAAGCTGCTTTTTAAATTGTGGCATATGTTTACTCAGTTTGATGTATTCTGGTAAATTATTCCACAACTTCACTCCACAAACAGATATGGATAATGGGGAGAGAAGATAATGGAGATGGAAGATAATGGAGGTAGAAGATAGTGGAGATGGAAGATAATGGAGATAGAAG
>NW_028169656.1:0-2500 GCF_963971535.1 Notolepis coatsorum | reverse complement strand
AAAAGGCTACTACTAATTAGCTTATCTTAACTAGCTAACTAGTTAACTCATCTGCATTTCAGCTAGTTTACTGTAACTGTAGCTATAGTAGTGTCACAATTTGCATATTATTTAGATTATGGAATGACAGAATATGGAATCGGTCAGTGTCCCCCCGACATGACAGTTTCACCAGTTATGAAAATAGTACGCAAATAGCTACACGCAATACACACGTGCCACTTATTGTGACGTGAGAAGCATATACAGCACATTTACCCTGTCAACTAGAGAGGTATCCATTCAATTTGTGTCATGATGCATGTTTGCACAATATTGCAAAGTCATTACTTTGGGTGGTCCACGCCAATAATTATGAATTCATTATTAATACTAATTCCAATCGACTAACCCGGAGATGAAACCCACAGGTTTATGCATCCTGAACCGAGGGTCATGTATTGAAAGGATTATTTTATTATTATTATTTAAATTTTGTTTTAACGTATCCTGCACCACCCCTGGCGGGGGCCAAGAGAGAGAGAGAGAGATAGGGTGATCGTGTGTAAAACCACAGACCACCCCTGGCGGGGCCAAGAGAGAGAGAGAGAGAGAGAGAGAGAGAGAGAGAGAGATAGGGTGATCGTGTGTAAAACCACAGTCGGTCATCATGGCTGCTGAGGTCATTCTGTGTCGGTTGTTGTTGTCGGAGCCACACAGACACAGACCTGTAGATATGAGCTTGTGAAGCCAGTTGAGCACAAGTTCGGATCTACGGGTTCATGGCAGCGAGCAGATGTTCTCCCGTTTCACCAGCGGAACCACGAGACATGGGGATAAACTTTAACTCATTCACCAACAGCAGCACTAAGAGACATGGTGATAAACTTTACCTCATTCACCAACAGCAGCACTAAGAGACGTGGTGATAAACTTTAACTCATTCACCAACAGCAGCACTAAGAGACGTGGGGATAAACTTGACCTCATTCACCAACAGCAGCACTAAGAGACGTGGTGATAAACTTTACCTCATTCACCAACAGCAGCACTAAGAGACGTGGGGATAAACTTTAACTCATTCACCAACAGCACTAAGAGACATGGTGATAAACTTTACCTCATTCACCAACAGCACTAAGAGACGTGGTAATAAACTTTAACTCATTCACCAACAGCACTAAGAGACATGGTGATAAACTTTACCTCATTCACCAACAGCAGCACTAAGAGTCATGGTGATAAACTTTAACTCATTCACCAACAGCAGCACTAAGAGACGTGGTGATAAACTTTAACTCATTCACCAACAGCAGCACTAAGAGACATGGTGATAAACTTTAACTCATTCACCAACAGCACTAAGAGACGTGGTGATAAACTTTACCTCATTCACCAACAGCAGCACTAAGAGACATGGTGATAAACTTTAACTCATTCACCAACAGCAGCACTAAGAGACGTGGTAATAAACTTTAACTCATTCACCAACAGCAGCACTAAGAGACGTGGTGATAAACTTTAACTCATTCACCAACAGCAGCACTAAGAGACGTGGTGATAAACTTTACCTCATTCACTAACAGCAGCACTAAGAGACGTGGTAATAAACTTTAACTCATTCACCAACAGCAGCACTAAGAGACGTGGTGATAAACTTTAACTCATTCACCAACAGCAGCACTAAGAGACGTGGTAATAAACTTTAACTCATTCACCAACAGCAGCACTAAGAGACATGGTGATAAACTTTACCTCATTCACCAACAGCAGCACTAAGAGACGTGGTGATAAACTTTAACTCATTCACCAACAGCAGCACTAAGAGACGTGGTGATAAACTTTACCTCATTCACCAACAGCAGCACTAAGAGTCATGGTGATAAACTTTAACTCATTCACCAACAGCAGCACTAAGAGACATGGTGATAAACTTTACCTCATTCACCAACAGCAGCACTAAGAGTCATGGTGATAAACTTTAACTCATTCACCAACAGCAGCACTAAGAGACGTGGTGATAAACTTTAACTCATTCACTAACAGCAGCACTAAGAGACGTGGTAATAAACTTTAACTCATTCACCAACAGCAGCACTAAGAGACGTGGTGATAAACTTTACCTCATTCACCAACAGCAGCACTAAGAGTCATGGTGATAAACTTTAACTCATTCACCAACAGCAGCACTAAGAGACATGGTGATAAACTTTAACTCATTCACCAACAGCAGCACTAAGAGACGTGGTGATAAACTTTACCTCATTCACCAACAGCAGCACTAAGAGTCATGGTGATAAACTTTACCTCATTCACCAACAGCAGCACTAAGAGACGTGGTGATAAACTTTAACTCATTCACCAACAGCAGCACTAAGAGACGTGGTGATAAACTTTAACTCATTCACCAACAGCAGCACCAAGAGACCTGGTGATAAACTTTACCTCATTCACCAACAGCAGCACTAAGAGTCATGGTGATAAACTTTACCTCATTCACCAGCAGCAGCACTAAGAGACG
>NW_028169657.1:0-61837 GCF_963971535.1 Notolepis coatsorum | reverse complement strand
AAACTGTTGTAAAACTAACAAATGCAAATAAAAATATATAAAAAAGAAAAGAAAAGAAGAACAACAACAACAACAACAACAACAACAACATGATTTTCCACCTGTCTTGTGAGGACGGCTGGTTTAAGCAGCCACACCTGCCCTGGGTAAAGCTAATCAGTAGAACTATTTTCTACCGAACTACACCCCCCATAAGATTTATTTTGGGTGCTTTGAGCGCCACAAGCTGAGTGCCATTCAGCTCCATTGTATTGGCAGATATGTCCAAAAACTAAGTGAATCACACAAGACAGCACTCTGGAACTTTTGTCTATAGGGGGGTGAACTGCCCCTTTAATAAGGTCTCTAGTAAACAAATCTACCAAAATCAGATCATGGGAAATAAAAAAAATAAATAAAAAAAGGTTTCCTGACAATCGTTTAGGTTAAGAAGAGGTGCCACTGCCACCATTGAATAGGTGAAGATAATGTCAATTCATTCATCCTATTAGAATATAGACACAAATACAAAATTGCTTTTATATATCCATTATTAACATATTCAAATTAGGTAGTCATTAAAAATACACCAATTTAGGTTGGTGTTTCAGGGTTAGGTTAGTACAGGGGTGTTTCAGAGTTGGTTAGTACAGGGGTGTTTCAGAGTTGGTTAGTGTACAGGGGTGTTTCAGGGTTGGGTTAGTACAGGGGTGTTTCAGGGTTGGTTAGTACAGGGGTGTTTCAGGGTTGGGTAGTACAGGGGTGTTTCAGGGTTGGTTAGTACAGGGGTGTTTCAGGGTTGGTTAGTACAGGGGTGTTTCAGGGTTGGTTAGTACAGGGGTGTTTCAGGGTTGGTTAGTACAGGGGTGTTTGTTTCAGGGTTGGTTAGTACAGGGGTGTTTCAGGGTTGGGTAGTACAGGGGTGTTTCAGGGTTGGTTAGTACAGGGGTGTTTCAGGGTTGGTTAGTACAGGGGTGTTTCAGGGTTGGTTAGTACAGGGGTGTTTCAGGGTTGGTTAGTACAGGGGTGTTTCAGGGTTGGGTAGTACAGGGGTGTTTCAGGGTTGGGTAGTACAGGGGTGTTTCAGGGTTGGTTAGTACAGGGGTGTTTCAGGGTTGGGTAGTACAGGGGTGATTCAAGGTCAGTAGGGGTGTTTCTGCCCTAATCTTGATCTTAATAAAGTGTAAGAGGGTGTGTGTGTGTGTGTCTGTGGGTTTAAAATGCACATTGGAGTCTAGTTTGTGCATTGTATTGAAATCTGGGCCTTTGTATAGACCTGTTCGCTGTATACGTACCGTGTTGTATCAGTACCAACTGCGCCACGTGACTAAGTTGCCCCCTACCTGCGTGAGCTTCTGCACAAAAAAAGTATGATGGGGCTCATAATGGAGAAACCATGGCACTCCCCTGACTAAGAGTAGTTTCAAACGAAAAAGGGCTGGATGTCATTTAGCCAAATCGGCATGGCTGTGAATGTGAGTCTTTCACCTGGCTTTTACACATCTAGCTTTGGCATGGATTAATTGTTTAGATAGCTAGCATGGCTGCTTTAGTCTGTTGACACATTTCTATACTAAATGCTTTTGTAGTCCTGTGTCATACCTAAATGTCATATAGTGAATTGTATAGAAACAACTCACCAAAAGTGACTTGCACAACTGATTTGACCAAAATATCCACCAAGGGGGCCCCTCTTCACCCCCCACCCTCCCTCACTGGGACATCTCCCTTATTTTCAAATCCCAATGTTGACAGCGATGAAGGTTACGTTAAACGTACACGACTCAGTGGATAGATGATATTATTAGTATTATTATTATGCAGGCGGAACTGAAGTGGGCGGAACCCAAGTGGGCGGAACCATAGTCGACACATCTCCGTGGAGGAGGACCGTGTGCGCCGCTGCACCAGTCGTCTGCAGGTTTTGTCTCCAAGGTGTCGAACAGTGAGTTATTATTATTATCTTACTAAGGTAACGTTTATATCTGTCTTTCAAAAACAATCAGTAGCTAAAGTTAGTGAACAAACATACCGTCCTTTTTGTATCCCAACTGTAGCTGCATCGTTTGCTAGTGTGTTATTATCGTTTGATACAGTAAGTTATGACTGATTGATTGAAAACTTTATTAACAGATTGCAGAATGGGTACAGTTACAGACAGTACAGCTCAATACACACAATTGTTAAGGGAATGCAGGCCAGAGAAAGACTTTCGTCTTGTTTACATCAGGGTCCCCCATTTTCAATTCATCATAACATATATGACATACATGACATACAGATAGACAGTACTGCTACATCTATACATTTATGACATACCAGATTTGCAAATACAGTACTGTTTGTGATACAAGAAGAGTCTAGAAAAGAGAGTATATAAGCTGAACGTGTTTGACTTACACTTGGTTCGGTTGGTCAGCCTATTTGATGAAGGGTAACGTTAGTCTGCTAAATAGACAAGTCGGTTATTTGTGCTTGGTTGTGACTGGTGGTGATGCAGTAACCTTATGTGAACTTAATAACCTGACATGGTTGAGAATGGCTCTTTATTGTGGTACTTAGGCAGTTCTCAGTGAGGTATAGAGGGTCCAGTCTTTGGAATGCAGCTGATCCTATGCTGAGGAAATCTCCATCTCTGCTTATTTTTAAAGCAAACTACAAAAAAATGCTCATATCCAAAAGTAGTAGATAGATAAATAGGTCATACATGTAGGTATGCATTTGGTTATGTGGGTGGGTAGGTTTGTAGGCAGGTGGTGGGTTATTATTATGTACGCACTGGATACAGTATATGTATGTACTGTGTGTGTTTGTATTAACACGTATATTTTGAATGTATTCTGGTATTTTATAATATGTATATTTTTGTATTTTTGTATGTTTGATTTTATAAAACGGGGTAAGTTCTCGATAAGCCTCTAGGCTTCTAACGTCTCCTTCACAATGGTTATAACTTATTATGTATTGTTTTTACTTTTGTTTAACTGTGTTAATAAATAAATACAAAAATACAAATAATTTTTTTTGCTGACTACAATTCACTATTCTAGTCGTGACATGTATTGCCCAACCAATATGGCACAATGTCACAGTTGATTGAATTCTAATCACCTGCTTGTTCAGTCACCTGTTGGTTGCACAATACATTCAACTAACACAGTCAACAGACTTATTGGTGACAGTGTCTTTTCACATCTTCCAGGTGGGGTCATCATCACCTTGCTCACTGGGCCAGTGTGCGGTTTGGGCCAAGCAGCTCCACTCAGCCATGCTGCTCCCCTTCCTCCTCGTCAGGGAGTCCCTTTGCTGCTGTAAGAGCTCGGTGCTGTTGACCAGGTGTGTCAGGAGAACGTTCCAGAGCGACAGCGTGAAGGAGGGTCTGCTGCTGCACGGTCAGGCCCGACAGTTCCTCTCGCGGAGGGTCCCCCCCCTCCTCCGCTTCAACACACAGACCCGCGGTGCGGCCAAGGGCCGTAAGAAACAGACCAGGAGCCAGGAGGAGGAGTGGAAGACGAGGAACAAGACGGTGCTGACGTACATCGCCGCCGCAGGCGTGGGCATGGTGGGCCTTTCCTATGCCTCCGTGCCCCTCTACAGGCTCTACTGCCAGGTGAGACGGGGCAGAGAAGAACTAGGCTACGCTGCTTGAAGAGGGCTGTCAAAATTATTCAGAATGTAAATATCAGATGTTATGTTAGATTAGATTCAATGTATTGTCATTATACATAGGGGTGGGAATCGCCAGAGACCTCACGATACGATAGTATCGCGATACTAAATACATCGCGATATACTCTGAGACAGTATTACAGAATTTTTTTTTATTTCTTTTTTTTTATCAAATTTAATTTATTACCTTTTTTCAACTGCAAAGTAAAACTTTGTCAACATGTTTTATCTAATAAAATAAAGTTCAGTCTGTTCATCTCACTTCAATATTTTTTATTGCAGAACGTGGTATTTTCTCAAGCAGACAGATGTAAACACTGTAATCTGTGTTGCATGTACCTGACAAACTGAACTGTTTGTATTACAGTCATATTCCAACTTAACTGTGTGTGTGTGTGTGTGTGTGTGTGTGTGTGTGTGTGTGTGTGTGTGTGTGTGTGTGTGTGTGTGTGTGTGTGTGTGTGTGTGTGTGTGTGTGTGTGTGTGTGTGTGTGTGTGTGTGTGTGTGTGTGTGTGTGTGTGTGTGTGTGTGTGTGTGTGTGTGTGTGTGTGTGGACTACTGTACTATTACAGGTATTGAAATGAACAATGCAACTTCCTTATACAAAAAAAGAAAAAAAAGGGGTTTTTATGAAATATTAAATACTTGGCGTCCCTGTATCGATACAGTATCGCCACGCAAAGTATCGCGATACTACTACGTATCGATTTTTTCCCCCACCCCTAATTATACAGCATGAGTACAGTACAACAAAAAGAAGTTTGGCATCCAACGTAACAGTGCAAATGTAACCGTAAAGTGCGATAGTAATATACAGTTGATTAAACTGAGTGTAAAATATATAAATTAGTACTACTGAGTATGTATGTACAGAGTTGTAGTATTAATATGTACAGTGATACAGGTATAAAGAAGACACTATGGTAGTAAGTCATACTGGCCAACAGCGTAACTAGTAAGAGTAGGTAAGGGATATGTACTAGGGGTGTAACGGTACACAAAAACCACGGTACCTCGGTTTTGAAGTCAAGGTTCGGTACGGGTTTTCGGTACAGTGGGGGAAGGTTTGGCTTTCCATGTTCCACTCAGGGGTGATGTAGTGTGCACTAACTAATTGTACTTGTAGGGCTGTCAACGAATATTCGATATTGAAATTAATAATCAACTTGTCGTTAGTGGTTAACATACTGTTGTATTCATTCGGTACACACTACAGCCGTACGGTACGGTACACACTGAAACGGTTCGGTTCGGTACGGATACGCGTACCTTTACACCCCTAATATGTACAGATATATATATATATATAGTGTCTACAGATATGTAAAATGATTATCTGCAGGTATGTACAGATGTGGATAGATGTTCCAGCTGTTTTGAAGATAACTTGTATTTGTTCCTGTTTCTATTTTGTCAAGGATACTCTAATATCCATGTCATGCATTGCTTCGCCAAACCAGGTGTTCCTCCTCATTAGTTTTCTCAAAAAAGTGATTCACTGATGGGAGGTTTTGCTCTTCGGCCATCGATCTCACAACTAGTTATTAGTTCACACAGCATTGTGTTCATACATTAATTGAACAAATTAAACATGTGAGTTTTTTTATTACAAATCCACAGGTTACAGTGGTTTGTACTCCGCATTCAATTTGCACATTTGCATTGATTATTTGGTACAACCCTGAACAGAGAGAGCGAGTGGGCCAGCGCTGATGTAGCCTTCACGTTAGCCCCTTTTGTGACTGTGATGCACCGAGTGAATCCACAGTCACTTTTCCTAGCCCATAGCCAACCAACCTAGATTTACCATGAAGGACTGGTTCTAGGGGACACACACACATTTTACACTGTACATTGGAATATTGACAAAGCCTTACTTGGTCATTTACTGTACAACTAGGTTAGGACATTTCTAGGGGCCAGTTTCGAATTGCAGTCTGCCCGAACCGTTCGTTATACAAGTATCACAGAGAAATTTCAAAGGTACTCGCAGTTGCACGAGGGTTTCGGACAGAGACACGGGATGCTTTGAAAGCTCGGCGTTGCTAATAAACCTTTTAAATAATTTTTATAAAAACGTGTAAACATCACAGAGGCAGCGTTCGCTGCTTCTCTTATTCTGCATTTGAGACATGCCCGGTGCGCCCAGCATGATGCAACGCTGCCTCTGTGATGTTTACACGTTTTTATAAAAATTATTTAAAATGTTTATTAGCAACGCCGAGCTTTCAAACCATCCCGTGTCTCTGTCCGAAACCCTCGTGCAGCTGTGAGTACCTTTGAAATGTCTCTGTGATTCTTGTATAACGAACGGTTCGGGCAGAACCAGTCCTTCAGGGTAAACCTAGGTTGGTTTGCTATGGGCTAGGAAGTGACTGTGGATTCACTCGGTGCATCACAGTCACGAAAGGGGATACCTTCACGTAAACGGATGCTAACGGTCTCTCTCTCTCCGCCTCTCTCGTCTGCCAGGCGGCGGGTCTGGGAGGCGCGGCGGTGGCGGGCCACGGCAGTGAGCAGGTGGAGAGCATGAAGCCCGTGAAGGACCGCGTCATCAAAGTGTCCTTCAACGCAGACACGCACGCCAGCATGCAGTGGAACTTCCGCCCGCAGCAGTCGGAGATCTACGTAAGGGAATACTTATTATTATTATTATTATTTATTAAAAGAGATTTGCACTACATTCATACCTCATTTGCATTGGCACCTTACCTTAAAGTGTTGTACCTCATTGTCTGCATGTGTACCGCATTGTTTACTCATTGTACTTAGATTGTACTTAGGTTGTAGTTTAGATTGTATATTGTATATTCCTCTTTTACTTACTTTTTTACTTTCTTTTTTACTGTATGAAGCACACTCTCGGGCTCATACAGAACCAAGCATTTCACACGTAAAGTACATGTATTTTATATGTGACAAAATAATAAACAAACTTGAATGTCGGAGGCAATAATTCGCCGGTCAAATAGTAGTTGGTTGTTAGAAATTGATTAGGTTATAAACAGGAGTTTGGCTAGAGGCAGGCCCGGACTGGCCATCGGGAGCACCGGGAGTTTTCCCGGTGGCCTGGCCTGCACAGATAAACAGGGCTTATCTGGCCTGCACAGATAAAAAAAAATTATAAAATAAAATATTTTTTTGCCAGGCGATTGTTTCTAGTTGTGGTGGCGGCGCGGCGCGATAGTTAGATAACCTAGATGGGTGGGGAACAACCAGGATTTCACTGTCTGCCACAGAGTTGGAGAACTATCTGACTCTCTCTCTCACGGGCCGGCGGATCACACACACACAATGGAGCCGTGCTGCCGCTTGTGATTGGTGGAGGCAGGACCAGGCGATACAACTGATTGACAGCGGAGGCGGCGAATGGAATGGCAGACGGCACTCAGATGCAGAATAACAGCCAGGCAATGAGCCAGGTAGTGAGGGACTCGGGAGAGATACAGTAGAGCGAAAGTCAATTAACGTTGATGTCAAGATGGACAGTGGAAGAAAGAGAAAGGGTGGAGGAGAGAGGGATAAAACAAAGAAAAAGAAAGGCCCTTACAGGAGAGAGTGGTTAACTGTATTATAATAGTAAATAGAAAAATATGTTGTGCTCTTGCTTTTTTCTTTTTGAAGGTGGAGAGAGTAGCATTGCTAGTGCCACAACAGTTTTATTTGAGGTCCATAACAGTACATTGTACTAAGCAATTGTTGGCTCATTAGTTTGTGATTCACATGCACTAAAATTCACCAGAATGCAGGAAATTAAGTCTTTGTAACAAAAAATGTCCTGGTGGGGGACCCCCAGACCCCCGCTTAAAAAGTGGCCTGACTGGGGCTATATTTTGCGCTATATCTCCCGGTATGAATTATTTCCCCAGTCCGGCCCTGGCTAGAGGACCCACCGGAAGTCCCTGGCCTGGGGGGGGGGGATCCCGGGTTGAGCTCCTTGTGACTAGATTATACCATCTCGAGGCGGTGGGCACAGGTGATTCAAAGGGGTGGCCCGGGGGAAGGGTGACCAGGAGGAGGGGTGTAATGGGGGATGGGGGAGTGCAGGTAGACAGGATGTCGAGGTGGGAGACAAAGGGTTAATGGAGGGTAGTGGTGGATTGGGGGGACATGAGTCATCGCTACGGTTCCCATTACCTGCAGGTGTATATATATATATAAGTGTTACGTTATATATAATATTAAAATATTTATATAAGTATTGTCACTATAATTGGTTTAATTATGTATGCGGCGACAGTGGCTCGGGAGGTAGAGCAGTCGTCTGGTAATCCGGAGGTTCCCGGTTCGATTCCCGCTCCTCCCGGCCAGCGTGTCGAAGTGTCCTTGAGCAAGACACTTAACCCCTAATTGCTCCCGATGAGCAGGTCAGCACCTTGGCATGGTTGCCTCCGCTGTTTGTGTGTGAATGGATCAAATGTGAGGAACAAATGATAAAGCGCTTTGGATAAAAGATATATAAATGCACCATTTACCATTTATGTGTTCCTGGTTGAATTGCTGTATTTTGTGTGTAGTTTGTGTTTGTTAATGTCTGTAAGCACTGGAGTAACACAGATCCATATTCCAATTTACAGTTCGGATGGAGGTTCTCGAGATATGCTAAGGGAAAAACCCAAGTACAGACAGAGATTCCTTTATAGTTAGATTAAGGAAATAGTGCATTTTCCTTCTACAGATTTCCTTCAAGAATGTACGTGAATATACACCACATTGGTATGGCCACAAGAATCCCTGCAACAGTGAATCCCTGGTTAAGATGGAGAGGTTTTTGGCAAAAACATGCTGTGCAATGCTAAAAGAAATGAAATAAACAAGACTAGTAGTCACTCTAATATTCAAGGGAATGGAAACGCAATACTCCCAATGTCGTGCTCACACTTTTCAGAACCTAAAAAGTGTGTGTGTCTGTGTGTCTCTGTGTGTGTGTGTGTGTGTGTGTGTGTGTGTGTGCGTGTGCGTGTGCGTGTGTGTGTGTCTCTGTGTGTGTGTGTGTGTGTGTGTGTGTGTGTGTGTGTGTGTGTGTGTGTGTGTGTGTGTCTCTGTGTGTGTCTCTGTGTGTGTCTCTGTGTGTGTCTCTGTGTGTGTGTGTCTCTCTCTGTGTGTGTGTGTTTCTGTGTGTGTGTGTGTGTGTGTCTCTGTGTGTGTGTGTGTGTGTGTGTGTGTGTACACGCTCTACAGGTGGTACCAGGTGAAACTGCCCTGGCATTCTACAGAGCCAAGAACCCCACAGACAAGCCTGTTATCGGCATCTCCACCTACAACGTTGTTCCCATCGACGCAGGGCAGTACTTCAACAAGATCCAGGTAGTGTACAGTACAGTACCAACGAGGACCAACATGGCTTGAGGCTATTTACTCTGTGACCCTGACGTTTTCAGTTGTTGTTTTTTTCTTGTCAGACACTGTCCCATCTGTTAAATGCAATAATCAATCAAGGAATCAATCAATTTAAAACCATTTACACTGAGGCTTTGTAAAGTCTAGACATTGTTTGTATACCCCAGCTACCAACAAAACTCCTTGTAGAGCATTTTGGTTTAACCTTAAAGGAAGGCAACACCAGGAGGGTTTATGAATATAAATACACTAAACCATGCCTTTATAGAAACTCCAAAACTCAATAAAGGAACACGCCAACGTTTTGCGAAATTCGCTTATTTGCCATCTTCTCTGGAGTTAGACAAGGAGATACAGACACATGCCCTTTTCATCTCTGTGCATGCATTAGGCTTAGGGAACAGCCGCACCGTTAGCCTAGCTTAGCGTCATTCACTGGAAGTAGGTGTGCCAGTGTAGCCTAGTTCCCAACAGTCACAAAATACACTCCAAAACATTCCTGTAAACATGTTGTGACCTGTGTATTTACCACGTGGAGAAAAAAATAAATAATAAGAATTAGACATTTTCGTTTTCTAAGCAGATATATACTCAGAACAATTTTTTGCCAAACCACTGCTGCCTGGGTGCAGTGATTTCATCACCTCAAAAAAAGCCCTGTTGTTTTTTGAAAAACTGGGCTTTTGAGGTGATGAAATCACTGCGCCCAGGCAGCAGTGGTTCGGCAAAAATAAATCTGAGTATATATCTGCTTAGGAGACGAAAATGTAAATTAATTTTTATTTATTTCTCCACGTGGTAAATACACAGGTCACAACATGTTTACAGGAAGGTTTTGGAGTGTATTCCGTGACTGTTGGGAACTAGGCTACACTGGCACACCTACTTCCAGTGAATGACGCTAAGCTAGGCTAACGGTGCGGCTGTTCCCTAAGCCTAATGCATGCACAGAGAAGAAAGGGGTATGCATCTTGTAACTGAGGGGTACAATTCCCTGACTGTATTGATAAGTATGGTATCATTAAACCACTACCGCTTTATGTACTTTAATTACTGGCCATACAGTACACGATATATGAATATGATGAACACTTCCCACAATGAAATCGGTTCCAGTCAAAGGTATTAATCAAGTATTTAATGGAGCAAAAGGTACATAGGATACTTTACATTATTCTTTGAATGCACTTGTAAGGCAAAGGAGTATGCGTAGGCAAATCAATAACGAATGTCCATTCTCTGGTTACGCAGGAGGTAATTATACAACCTGAATCTTAGGGAATTATATCTATGGTACACTAGTAATAGCGGGAGATACTGGAAGGGGTTCCCACTGGTTGTAAGCCAGCAAGGGGGGTAGAAGATCTGTCGGTAGTAGGACGTCTGGTCAACGATGACTAGGGAGACTTCAGGTACAGAAGCCGGTGCAGTAGTCTCTTGATCCACAGACGAATACAGCTTGGTTCTCTTGTAGACTGTAGCTCTACAGTGAAGAAAGCTAGGCGGCCTCAGGCTCTCTGAGCGCCGACTCGACTTGACTCCTCTCGGGGTAAATCCAACACGTGCAGCGTCGGCGATTATCCACTCCATAAATCATAGGACCAAAGCAAATATATTCCAGCCGCAAAGGCGATGTAGTCGTCGGGTAGATTAATCCAGTGTACATGTCCACACGGTTCTCGCCTAGGTCTCCTCGGGTGAAGGCGCCATGCGGTCGGCCCAGCCTGGATAAGAACTCTAGCTAATACGAGAAAGCGTTGGAGATGCTGGTCACTATAGAATTCTAACCGCACGATACACTATACACAAATAGACTATTAAAGACTCAATAGAAATATGTCGCACTCGACGGTATAGTGCCAAACTCTGACAATTCAGTTACTAATTCGCACGCGGTCTCGATGCTCTTATTCTGAGGCCAAACAGGCCATACTTCACCGCACGTTGTATCGTGGGTGAGGCTTCAACTTATCGGTAACATGCTAAGTGCACGAAGGGTACGGAGGTAAGGGGCTAAGGGTCTTCTACATTCACCTGCGCCGTATTTATACGCACGGTGCACAAATAGTGCCACTCTCATTTCTGTCGCCGTATCCCTGGGCAGGGCCGGGGCAAGTACAGACATGTCGTGTCGGTGACTTTGAACTTGGCTCCGGGGGCCGGTCCCTGGCGCCGATGGACCGCTGTCCAATAGGAGAATGAACTATTATGGGCTGGACTAAAGGGATATTCCGTGTATATGTACAAGGAATATACAAGGGATATCAAACGATATACAAATACTATGCAATATATATCAATAAATAAATATATATATTCGGTTTAATCTGATCCTTCGTAACAGCCGCCCCCTAATTAGTCCCACCTAATTAGCTAAGCAGAGACAGATTAACCGCACTGTCCTCTACTCAATGTCTGTTGTGAGGGTCAGTCAGTTCACAAAGTCATGGGGTCATCGATAGTATCGGGGAGCCTTGGCAGTTCTATTAGCCTCGCCACGGGTCGGGTGTAGGTCCGCCCTTGGACGAGCACTTCAGCTGCTCGGACCTTTCCGTCGGCACCGGTGATCACTTTGCTTACGCGGCCAGCCGGCCACATAGCTCGGGGTAGTGACTGGTCGATAATCATGACGACTGTTCCTTCTGTCAAATTGTCTCTCTCTTTTACCCATTTCTGGCGGGTCTGTAGAGACGGTAGGTAGTGGAGTAGGAAGCTGTTCCAAAACTTGTCAGCCAATACTTGACTGTACCTCCACATTCTTCGGCCGTTCGCTTCTTCAGGCCTGTACATTGTCTGGGGTAGCGCGGGGTCCAGCCGCAACATCAAGAGTGTGTTGGGGGTGACTGGGTCGACATCCGCTACATCACTTGAGACGTAACCGAGGGGCTTTGAGTTCAATACTCCCTCGATCTCCGTGAGGACTGTCATTAGGACTTCTTCCGCCACGGTCTGGGCCCCAAGCACGGCGTACAGGGCTGTCTTTATTGAACGTACTTCTCGTTCCCAAGTTCCACCGAAGTGAGGTGCGTTCGGGGGATTAAACTGGAAGTCAATCTGGGAGGGAGCGAGGTGGGTCTTAAATTCTGGGCCCATAGCTTGGAAGCTCTCTCTCAGCTCTCTTTCTCCGCCTTTGAAGTTTGTCTCGTGATCAGACAACAATATAGACGGTTTGCCTTTCCGCGATGTGAATCTTCGGAAGGCCATAAGGAATGAGTCTGTGCTCATGGTTGGAAGGAGTTCTATATGTATCGCTCGGGTGGTCATGCATTTGAATACAATACCCCACCGCTTCTCGGTTCCTCTTCCTTTCTTTATATACAGCGGGCCGAAACAGTCCATACCGGTGGAGTGAAAAGGCTTGTCGCCGAGTCGGAGGCGACAGGGAGGTAGGTCAGCCATCCGGGGTATACTGGGCTGCGCTCGCCACTTACGACAGTCTAGACAGGTTCGCTGGAAGCGCCGCACTGCTTCTCTCCCTTGCAGTATCCAATAACGACGTCTGATCTCCGCGAAGACTCTCTCTGCCCCTGCGTGGTGCACATCCTCGTCGTATTTCTTTATGATCAGCTCTGTGACCTTGTGTCGGCTGTTCAAGACTATCGGGTACTTGACGTCATCCGGTAAGTCTGGGGCTCTCCGCAGACGACCACCCACTCTGATGAGACTATGGGCGTCGCTCTCGGGTGCTAGGTGGAGCAGTCTGCTGTCTGATGGGACAGGCTTTGCTCCCTGTAGACAGTCTAGCTCATCGGGGAACGAGTCTCTCTGGGCTCGTTGTAGTAGAAGAAGTTCTGCTTCTTCGTAGTCAGCTGCTGAAATGTCAGTAGTGGGCTGAACCTCTGGGTGGTGCCACAGAAATGTCTTTAGCTGCGCACTCTCTAGGGTGAGGCAATCGTCTATGTCGGGGTCTGTGGAGACGAGTGTGTTCAATCCACAGAACACAGATTTCTTGTTTTCGGCCTCCTCTTTACTCGCCTCCCGTGGGGTGGGTGTAGGCCACTCTTCTTCCGGGAGCTTGAGAAACTCTGGTCCGTCACTGTATGGGTTGTGACGGGTGAGGTCATCCAGGGACATTCCCCGGGTGATGACGTCAGCTGGGTTGTGTTTTGTGTCCACATACCTCCAGCTTGCTACTTCTGTTAAATCTTGAATCTCTGTGACTCTGACTCCCACGAAGACCTTGTATCTGCACGAATCAGACCGGATCCATGTGAGTACTGTCGTGGAGTCTGACCACAAGATTGTTCTTTGCACCGGAATGGTGAGTTCACGTTGGATTAACGTGGCGAGGTGCGCTCCTGCTAGGGCTGCGCAGAGCTCTAGACGCGGGATAGATTGTTGCTTTCGTGGGGCTATTCTTGAGCGAGCCAGGATGAAAGCAGTATGTATTTCTCCTCCCTCCTCTCGGGCACGCAAGTAGGCCACCGAGCCGTAGGCTACTTCGGAGGCGTCGCTGAAGACGTGCAGGTCCATCTGGCACGTCTCCGGCCTCACTGTGGGTGGGAAGTAGCTGCGGCGTATGTTAACACCTGGGAGTGAGCTGAGTTCCGTCTCCCACTCTCTCCATGTGGATGCAAGGTGTTCGGGTATGGGGTCGTCCCAGCCCTGGTCCTTGTCCCATAACGCTCTTACAATCATCTTTGCCCTGGTGGTGTAAGGTAGAATACATCCCAACGGGTCATATTGTCTGGCGAGTGTTCTGTATACACTCCGTCTGGTGGTCGGTAGTGCAGTCGACCTTCCCTGCTCCTTGGTCAGCGGTGTGTGTTTATAATGGAGCGAGTCTGTTTTGAAGCGCCAGACTAGTCCTAATGTCATTTCTTGGGCTTCTCCTGGGATGGTCGCCATCCAGGTCTCGCTGCTTGCTGCCTTGTCCTCGGGGGAGAGGCTGCGCAATACTTGCGGGTCGCTGCTGGCCCACTGCCTGAGATCAAAGCCGCCTTTGATCAGGGAGGCGCAGAGCTTGAGTAGAAGGGCCTCGGCTTCTTCTGGCGTCGAGACGCTTTGCAGACAGTTGTCCACGTAGAAACTATTTCCTACACTTTGTCGGACCTCTTCATCAGCTGCTGGGTCCTCTGTGACGTGTTTTTGCAGTGCAAACGTAGCACAGCATGGGCTGCATGTGGTTCCGAAAGGGAGGACTTCCCATTGATAGATGGCTGGTTGCTCATCCCCGATCCTCTCTCTCCATAGGAACCGCAGCAGGGTCCTCTGGGTTGAGGCTGCGCAATACTGGGGGGTCGCTGCTGGCCCGCTGCCGGAGATCAAAGCCGTCTTTGATCAGGGAGGCGCGGAGCAGCGCACGACGTCGCCAGTAAATTTTCTTTGTGTCCCGCTGTGATTCGCTTGTTAATCTCAGCGCGGTACACAGTCTCTTGAGCGGGGTCTCTGGCTAGGCGCCGCTCTGTGTTCAATAGATACCGCTCCGTCGCTTCTTTTGGGGCGTGGAAGGTGGGCATACCCTCTCGCCTCAAGAGTGGAGTTGCGTATATCATCACTCCGTTGACTTTGACTCTCTTTGTCCCTTGCTCGAGGAGTGCTATGGCGTAAATGTCTTCCTTGGAACGAATGTCTTTCTTTTCGTTCTTAAAGGGCATTGTCTCTAGTGTCCATAGCCTCTCGACATGCTGTAGGAGGGTGGTGTCTTCTTCTGTCACTCTGGAGTGGAGGCAGCTAGTGGCTGCTGTTCGGTTAAGAGACTTAGCGAGGGGGCCTTGTAATGTCCATCCTAGGCGGGTCTCGACTGCTGCAGGACAGCCTCTGGGCCCTGTGTGGACCCGGTCTATCGGGACTATGAGGTCTGCATGGTCGGAGCCTATCAGCAGGGTCGGGGTGGCACCGTCTATGAGCGGGATAGGTAGTTGACGCAGGTGCACATATTTATCCATCAGCTTGGCGATGGGGTAGGTGTACTGCGACAGGCCTATTTCTTGGCTGGTGAAAGCATTAGTAATCCTATACCGTCTCTCTGGCTGCCCGCTTGCTGCGATAGTGAAGGAGACATTCTCGCCCTTTATCGTCTTTAGATCTCTTCTTATTGTCCGAATCGTCATCTGGTTTTCGCTCCCCCGCAGCCCCAGCTGGGCCGCAGCGGATGCGAGGAGAAGGGTCTTCTCTGACCCGTCGTCAAGGACGGCGTAAGTGTCCATGACCTTGTCTTGGTAACTCAGTGTTACGCGGACCACCTTTAAGAGCACTCGGGCGCCCCCGCTGCTGGCGGGGTCAATGTACATAACACTTGCCTTTGTGCTGCTTGAGGGTGTGGGCTTTCTTCTGTTACTGTCGTGTAGGACATCTAGGTGGGCTCCGTCACACCGACTACACCTCTTCTTTAAGCGGCACTCGGCTGCCATGTGACTGCGCGCACATCGGTAACAGCGTCGGTTGGACTTTATCCATTGACCCACTTCGTCGGCGGTCATCTTCTTGAATGTGTCACATTGTGACAACCAGTGTTCTTTCTCGCAGTACGGGCACACCATCTTCCACTTCTCTTTCATCGAGGGGGTACTGTGGTTCTTGCTGCTCGGTACTGGTTCTGATTGGTGCATGACAGTCACCAATCTTCGGCCATCGTTTGCTCTCCTAGGTCCCTCTCTGGAGCTTGGTGTGCTCCGCACGAACGTATCCAATCGCAGGCTGCTGACTTCTCTCGCCAGGAAGTCGGCTAGGTCTAGGAGGGATGGCTCGGGACCGTTAGGATCACGGTGGTCTCTTTGCCGCCTGAAGCGCTCTTGTCGGGCGGGCGGAAGCTTCTCTAAAATCCTCTCGACATTAGAGTTTGCGTATAGTTCGTGCATACCCTTTTCTCGTTGCACCCCCAGCATCCCTACCAGGGATTGTACCTTGATAGACAGGTCGTCTAGTGAGCGATTGTCTGTTGCTGGGGGTAGGCGGTCAATATGCCTTATCTCTTGTATTACGTAGTCCCATATGCGTCCATATCTTTGGTCGAGTGCTGCTAGAGCCGCTGTGTATGGGGTAGTAGAGGTGGCATAGGCCAGCGCTATATTGTGCGCTCGGGGCACCTTGAGGTGCTTCAATAGGATAGCATACTTGTGGCGTTCATCAGCTACATCAGCCATCATTGTCTCTAAGCACATCCGTAGCTCCGTGTACTGTGCTCTGTTCTCATGGGTGAAGTCTGGAAACGTCGGTGTGCCAATGTATGATGCCGTAGATGGCTGGCACATCGGTGAGCGTTGGAAGAGAGGCCTCCTAGGCGAGTCTCCTCTTACGCCTCTCGGTGGGCTGGTACCGGCAGGGTACCATGGCCCGCGTATCCAGGTGCTATTCCTCGGGACTGGTCGTGCGTCAATCTCACCCGTGAATTGAGTCGGGGGTCTGTAGCGCAGAGCCGCGGGGGTAGAGCCTGGGCTGTACTGGACCTCCTGGTCCTGTGGAGTACTGTGCTGCTGTCGGGCTTGACTCTCCTCCTCTCCCTCTTCTTCTTCCTCTGGCAGGTCCTCTAGATCCTGTAGTCGTCTATTTAGCCTCTCCGCGGTGTATACCGTTTCTTCCTTGTAGCTGGGTCTCACTGGGACCGGTCGGGGAAGGAGTTCGGAGGGGGGTATAGGCTCTCTCTGGTGGTCGGGCTCAGGGTCGCTTGATCGGTTAGGGGAGGGTGCCCTTGACCCGTGTCTTGACGAGGCCCTGGAACCCCGTGCGGAGGGAGGGGGTGTTGCCCTGGCGATCAGCTGCTCCATTAGCTGCGCTTGTAATCGGTCGCGCTCGGCTTCGCGCTTAGTGAGAGCGATGTCGCGCTCTGCTTCTCTTTGGGCACCGGCAGCGGCGCGCTGGGCTTCGGCGGCGGCGTGTTCTGCTTCTCTTTGGGCACCGGCAGCGGCGCGCTGGGCTTCGGCGGCGGCGCGCTGGGCTTCGGCGTGGTCTCTTACCATATTCTCTTCCGTCTGAAGGCGTCTAATCTCTAGACGTATACGATCTTCGTCGCTCCGTTGCTGCGCTTGGAGGCGTTCTCTTTCCATGGAAGAATGTTCGCGCTCACTAAGCGTCTGTGCTTGGAGTCGATCGCGCTCTGTTGAGACTGCTAGGCTGGCGAGGAACGCCTGTGCCAGCATCTTGTCCGCCTCGCTGGGGGAAGACGCTGGTTGAGGTGATCCGCTCCTGGCAGTACTCGTTGGAGATGCGTTCTCCTGCGGGGAGTCCTGGAGCTCTATCTCCTGGGCGCTCTCCTCTTCTTGTACCGGGCAGAGTTCCATCTCTGGAGGGTTGTCTTTCTCCTGGAGCTCTCCGGGGACTACTTCTTCGGTCTTGGCGGGGGGTAAAGTCGTGTCAGTTCCCTCCTGGTCCCTACCGTGAGCTTGGTCAGTTACATTAGAACCCACTAGGGCCTCTGTTGGCGGGGTAGCCTGGTTGATAGGGTCGGACATAATTTTACTTTCTACTTTTTCCGCGTTTACCGTCTGTAGAAGGCTAGGTAGTATACTGGCAACGTAATCCTCTAAGTACTGAGGTGGCTGCCGTCTACGCTGCGGGCGATCTACTTTAGGAGGACCGTTTTGTGGAGTGTTCATCATAGGCCATTTCAATATTAATACCACTATATTAATATTACACTAGTTATTCTCCGGCTCGAAGGACCAATTGTAACTGAGGGGTACAATTCCCTGACTGTATTGATAAGTATGGTATCATTAAACCACTACCGCTTTATGTACTTTAATTACTGGCCATACAGTACACGATATATGAATATGATGAACACTTCCCACAATGAAATCGGTTCCAGTCAAAGGTATTAATCAAGTATTTAATGGAGCAAAAGGTACATAGGATACTTTACATTATTCTTTGAATGCACTTGTAAGGCAAAGGAGTATGCGTAGGCAAATCAATAACGAATGTCCATTCTCTGGTTAGACAGGAGGTAATTATACAACCTGAATCTTAGGGAATTATATCTATGGTACACTAGTAATAGCAGGAGATACTGGAAGGGGTTCCCACTGGTTGTAAGCCAGCAAGGGGGGTAGAAGATCTGTCGGTAGTAGGACGTCTGGTCAACGATGACTAGGGAGACTTCAGGTACAGAAGCCGGTGCAGTAGTCTCTTGATCCACAGACGAATACAGCTTGGTTCTCTTGTAGACTGTAGCTCTACAGTGAAGAAAGCTAGGCGGCCTCAGGCTCTCTGAGCGCCGACTCGACTTGACTCCTCTCGGGGTAAATCCAACACGTGCAGCGTCGGCGATCATCCACTCCATAAATCATAGGACCAAAGCAAATATATTCCAGCCGCAAGCTATGTAGTCGTCGGGTAGATTAATCCAGTGTACATGTCCACACGGTTCTCGCCTAGGTCTCCTCGGGTGAAGGCGCCATGCGGTTGGCCCAGCCTGGATAAGAACTCTAGCTAATACGAGAAAGCGTTGGAGATGCTGGTCACTATAGAATTCTAACCGCACGATACACTATACACAAATAGACTATTAAAGACTCAATAGAAATATGTCGCACTCGACGGTATAGTGCCAAACTCTGACAATTCAGTTACTAATTCGCACGCGGTCTCGATGCTCTTATTCTGAGGCCAAACAGGCCATACTTCACCGCACGTTGTATCGTGGGTGAGGCTTCAACTTATCGGTAACATGCTAAGTGCACGAAGGGTACGGAGGTAAGGGGCTAAGGGTCTTCTACATTCACCTGCGCCGTATTTATACGCACGGTGCACAAATAGTGCCACTCTCATTTCTGTCGCCGTATCCCTGGGCAGGGCCGGGGCAAGTACAGACATGTCGTGTCGGTGACTTTGAACTTGGCTCCGGGGGCCGGTCCCTGGCGCCGATGGACCGCTGTCCAATAGGAGAATGAACTATTATGGGCTGGACTAAAGGGATATTCCGTGTATATGTACAAGGAATATACAAGGGATATCAAACGATATACAAATACTATGCAATATATATCAATAAATAAATATATATATTCGGTTTAATCTGATCCTTCGTAACACATCTGTTTGTCTAACTCCAGGGTAGATGGCAAATAAGCAAATTTCCCAAAAAGTTGGCGTGTTCCTTTAACATAATAGCCTGGATTGGGCACCAATTTCTACAAAGAATGGCATGGGGGAGAAACAGATTCCTTGCCAGATCCCTGATACGCGCTACACCTGGCATGCGGAACATTCCCAAGACCTATAACAGGCTAATAGGCTTCAACAACAACCCAATTTCAAAGTTCTGTGCATACCAATAATGCAGTAACTTCCCCTTAGGGTGAAGGCTGCTGCAGCAGAGAGCTATTCTCAAACTATTTACAAAACATCACCTTAATTTAAGAGTAAATACGTGCTTGTGTTTGACGTAATGACTGCCGAAAATCCAGACCTCAGGAAGCCGTAAATAATACGAGCAGCGTTGCTATTTCCAACCCGCAGAGCTGACACTTATTATATGTTGGCCTAAAGCCGCTACTAAATCAGATGACCGGTATGTTGTGTTGAGGTGTTCCGTTAACCAGTGACACTGGCTCGGGAGGTAGATCAGGCGTCTGGTAATCCGGAGGTTCCCGGTTCAATGCTCACCGTATAAAATGGTAAACTGTGCATTTTATATAGCAGCTTTTATCCAAAGTGTTTTACACTTTGTGTTCCTCACATTTGACCCATTCACTGACACATTCACACACCGACGGCAGAGGCGACCATGCAAGGTGCCGACCTGCTCATCGGGAGCAGTTAGGGGTTAAGTGTCTTGCTCAAGGACACTTCGACGCGGTGCCCCGGGAGGAGCGGGAATCGAACCGGGAACCTCCGGATTACCAGACAACTGCTCTACCTCCCGAGCCACTGTTGCCCCTGTAGCTATTATTTTAGACCACTTATTTTAACAAAGAATAAAATACCACTTACAGCTCCTTTTTTTTTAACAGAAAACAATATTGTGACATTTATTTTCAAGCCGTGCGCGTGTGTGTGTGTGTGTTACGACCCTGGCTCATGGGCACGCAACCTATGTGCAAACCAACACCAAAACCCTGTGCTCTAACTCAAGGAACTATTAATATAAATGTAAACTAAAGTACTAAGGTAAACCCAACGGACAAGGACTGGAAGAACCTGACAGCTCTTCTTCTAAGCACAGACACTGCATGTGTGTTACAAGGTCTGCCTTTAGAGCTCCCAGCAGGTAACCAATCAGCACTAATTGGCTAATTGGCAGCCCTCACCTGCATGCCCCGTGACACAGGAGTACTCAGGCCTGCCTGCACAGTGACACAGAAGTGATCAGCTCCTGGTACATAACAGTGTGTGTGTGTGTGTGTGTGTGTGTGTGTGTGTGTGTGCGCGCGTGCGTGTGTGTGCGCTTGTATTCGGAAGTCTTGGCCATGTATATAAATGCACCATGACCGGTCTGAGAATTGCTGCAATGTCTAAAAGAAAAGCCAAACAAATTGCCAAATATTGCTCTGTCTCAGCTATTATTGTCGGCTTAGCCACGTGGAGAAGGAGGTGCTATGTTCAGTGCTGCTTGGCCCGATACATTTGATTTCCTGTTTATGTAATATATAGTGCTGTCAGGCGATAAAAAATTGTTATCTAATTAATTACAGGATTTGTAATTAATTAATCTCATTTTAATCGCATAACCATTTTAGGCCTGATATTCTATAATCATATTTCAAATGGCATGTGTCTGGATGGCAGAATTCAGTACTGTATCTACAAAACCTTCTGTTTAATCATCTTCCATTTATTCATTTGCTTAGATTTTTCAGGTCTGGTCAATTTGAGCATGGTGTTATTCACAGTCAAAAAACAGTGATATTCTCATTTGGTTCATTACAATTTACGCCTAGTAACAGACACAGTCTTTCTGACACTGGGAATACATTCCCTGAGATCCATAGATGTCCCTAGAATCAGATACCAAGAACATGCAAATGCAACCATATAAAAAAAAGTCTGTAAATGTTCTATGTTCTTATGGAATGAATGATATTAAAAAAATATATAAAAAAAAAATATATATATATATTATTTTTTTATTTTGAGTTCATTTTCATAACGCGATAATTTGCTGTGTAATTAATTAACGCGCTGAACCGACTGCCCTAATTCAAATGTGTGCTGTGACTGTCCGCCCCCCCACAGTGCTTCTGCTGGTTTATCTTTTTTTTATTGGAAGAATTTATGCAAATGTTTACATTTCAGTTATAGTTTCAAATTATACATCTTCCATTTCCTTCCCCGTTCCTATCCCCTAACCCCACGACCCCATCCCACCCAAGGAGGGCGACGACAAACATACATATAATTCACATAAATAAAAATGTTTAATAATTAAACATAAATACAGATGTGACAGAAAAAACTAAGCGAAAAGAAATAAAATAAAATAAAAAGAAATAAGTAAAAAAAAAAAAAAAAAAAAAACAATAATAATAATATAATGTAAGTAATACTCTCTCGCCCGCCCCCCAGTGCTTCTGCTTCGAGGAGCAGCGGCTGAACCCCCAGGAGGAGGTCGACATGCCCGTCTTCTTCTACATCGACCCGGAGTTCGACGACGACCCGAGGATGGCCCGCGTCGACACCATCACCCTCTCCTACACCTTCTTCGAGGCCAAGGAGGGACAGCGGCTGCCCCTGCCCGGACACAGCTAGCTAGCTGCTACAACTGATCATGTCTACGCCCGCGGCAGACGCCCAAGTTATCATAAGACTGAACTGTGTTGTAGGGCTGACCCCTATTAGTCGAATAGTCGACTAATCGATCGAAAGGAGCCGTAGTCGACTGCCAACCTCTTAGTTGAATGCAAAAAATATATATATAATTATTATAAATGTTCTTAAATATATATATATATTTTTGTATCATTCTTTCCAAAAGAAAAGAGGCCTAGAAGCGTGGCTAACGCTAATGGCACGCATACCAGAGGCTAACTGCCTACGAAAACAGGCACAGAGGCACTGAAAGAGGATTTCACCCATCTAATGAACACACTAGACTAGACAAATATCAAGATGTATCCATCAGTGGACCAATTGCATGCTTTCGCAGAGAACAAGAAGCCTTCAGTCGACTCCTTCAGACATTAAGCACCCCCACAGCCCAAATGGAATGATAAAAAAATTATAATAATAATAATTAAACTTTTTTTTCAATTTTTTTTTTTCATAGTCGACTAATAGTTGACTATCGGCTAATTTCGGCCAATCAAAGTCGACTATCCAAATCCTTAGTCGGGGACAGCCCTACTGTGTTGCTATTCGCGTTTCGCTTTTAATCATGAAATCGTGTGTGCGTGCGTGCGTGCGCGCGCGCGCAAAAAGGCCATGTTCAGTCACCATGTTTCCCAGAGGAGGAGGGCGGCTGATCTGGTGTCAGTTATCGGGAACACTCTTTCCTTGTGACCTTATTCAAACTCAATAGCCCGGAGCTGACTCTAGATCAGTACTTACTCTCACTTTGAGAGGCTTTGTGAGTATTATGGACCTTGATATGTTGTAAATGTAAAGAGCGTGCAAAATCAAGAATGTTCATTTTGTTTGACAGCTGTGAAACATTGGTCTATGTGGTAAATACTTCACTTATTATTAAGTGTCTTGAAGACTGTAAATTATTAAGCTCAATAAATTATGACAAATGAGGTAATTTAACATTAGGCTCTGATTCACCTAAAGACATCACATGATTGTCTTGTGTGTACTACCTCACGTTGGCCACTAGAGGGCAGGAAAGGAGAGGCTATACTGTTCAGATATGTTGGTACCATGTTCTTGTGTATAACGATGGATTGGACATATGATCATCTCACTTGTACTGTAAGATGAGTGACGCTAGGTATTATTTGAAGGCAAATATGCTCAAGTAATGAAAATGTATAGGGAAGTGTTTAATATGAACACGACCTAACCCCCATTGGCCCTAAAGCATCAACTCAGTTAATTTCCATATTGATTTATGGTCTGCACACCTATTCGATGTGTAACGGTATTATTCCTGCACAAATACCCATATTAATAATAACCATCCACCTGACTGAACTCATGTTGCTTGTCTGAAATGATGCAATCTGGTCACAGAGTCAGTTATGTAACTCCTCCAATCGTCAGACCTCCAGGCATCCCTGCTACAACAAATGTAAACACAACTGCTGCTCTTGTCATCACTGTTTACTCAGGGAAATGTGTGCACAGCGTTACATCAACATTTGGCATAAATATAGATGAGGTATTGCATTTTAATAAGGGTAAGCTGTTTGTCATTTACAAAGCAGTTTGACTGCACCCTAATTAGGCCATGTCTTGATAACCTTAGCCCTACTTATTATGTTCAAACTATACATGTTTTGAGGTCATTGTTTTCAGTATGATGTGAGGCTTTTTGATTGATTGAACATTTTATTAACAGATTGCAGAATGGGTACAATACAGTACGGCTCAATACACACAATTGTTAAGGGGATGCAGACCAGAGAAAGACTTTCGTCTTGTTTACATCAGGGTCCCCCGTTTTCAATTCATCATAACATATATGACATACAGATAGACAGTACTGTTACATCTATACATTTATGACATACCAGATTTACAAATACAGTACTGTTTGTGATACAAGAAGAGTCTTAAAAAAAAGAGTATATACATTTTGTTGGATTGAACAATCAAGTCAGACTGGTACATTGTATCCTGATTCAATGCTGAACGCAGCCCTTGGTATCATGGCTGGTGTCCTCCGTCAGACAGACAACTATGATGAGTTGAAAATGGGGGACCCTGATGTAAACAAGACGAAAGTCTTTCTCTGGTCTGCATCCCCTTAACAATTGTGTGTATTGAGCTGTACTGTACTGTACCCATTCTGCAATCTGTTAATAACATTATCAATCAATCACAGTGCACTGCCCATCAGCCTATAGAGGGGAAAACAACAACAAACCGAGCCATGCTGCCCTCCTGAGTGCCAAGCCATTGGCTGCGGCTGACCCCCCCCCCCCCCCCCCCCCCCCCATGTATAATCTCTGAACTGAAATCAGCTGAGAAGGGTCAGACTTGCACCAACACACCCACATGACGTCACACAACACCACCTCTCCGCTGCTGACCGCAAATCTGTGTTTTGTGGCGCATTCGCTTATTACATCCCTCTCATATCAAATGGATATTTATTCATTTCGATGGACGTTTCGAGGCTGTCCTCCTAGCAACCCCGGGAGTTGAACCAACAACCAACCCTATCGAAGCTTCGCAGGAGGAAGCTAGGAGAGGAAAGGAGTGAGGAAGGAAGGAGTGAGGAGGGGAAAGGAGTGAGGAAGGAAGGAGTGAGGAGGAAAGGAGTGAGGAAGGAAGGAGTGAGGAGGGGAAGGAGTGAGGAAGGAAAGGGGAGGAGGAAAGGAGTGAGGAGGGGAAGGGGTGAGGGAGGAAAGGAGTGAGGGAGGAAAGGAGTGAGGGAGGAAAGGAGCGAGGAAGGAAGGAGTGAGGAGGAAAGGAGTGAGGAAGGAAGGAGTGAGGAAGGAAGGAGTGAGGAGGGGAAGGAGTGAGGAAGGAAAGGGGAGGAGGAAAGGAGTGAGGGAGGAAAGGAGTGAGGGAGGAAAGGAGCGAGGAAGGAGTGAGGAGGGGAAGGAGTGAGGAAGGAAAGGGGGGGAGGAAAGGAGTGAGGAAGGAAGGAGTGAGGAGGGAAAGGAGTGAGGGAGGGAAGGAGTGAGGAGGAAAGGGGTGAGGAAGGAAGGAGTGAGGAGGGGAAGGAGTGAGGGAGGAAAGGAGCGAGGAAGGAAGGAGTGAGGAGAGAAGGAGGAGTGAGGGAGGGGAGGAGTGAGGGAGGAAAGGAGTGAGGAGGGGAAGGAGGAAGGAGTGAGGAGGGAAGGAGTGAGGGAGGAAAGGAGGGAGGGAAGGAGGGAAGGAGTGAGGAAGCCAGCCACAGAGGGGCTGCAGCAACACAGCGTGGCTGCTCGACTACAGTCAGAACGAAGAAACGGATTATTGGAGACAAACGTACGTTTCATGGTGATTTTTTTCTCCCCCCAGACCATAATAATGGCAAATTAATGTTGGTTGACGTAAAAGGTTGCTTAGCGCGCAAGGGACAGTTTGTTGCGAGGTACTGACTGATAATAATACAGTGGCAAGTTGCTGTGTGATCGTATCGTTGTATGTTGGTTTTACGCATATAGAAATAATTTGTGTGGTTCGAATTACAAATCGCGTAGATATTTAGCATAATAAGCACAGGATGATGTCACAGAGGAGCACAAGTTGATCGGAGAGCCCGTTTTTATTGAGTCATTGTTGTTGTTACTTCTTCTTGGCGCATCGTCTGGTTCGTTGTTCTGGACTCTTGGGTTTGGGTTCCTGCGCGCACCGCGGCGCTGCGCCACAGACGGGACAAGTGTCCCGCCGACGCGCGGCAGACCTGCTGCTGTCCTCCCGGTTATTAACGGCGTCGTGTCGGACTGTCGGTGCTCCACCACCACCACGATGGAACACGGCTGCTGCTGCTACAGCCTGCCGTGAGGAGGTGAGGTGAGGAGAGGAGGATGAACCACAGAAGCAGCCCCACCGTCAAGGCGTACGACTTCCTGCTGAAGTTCCTCCTGGTCGGGGACAGCGATGTGGGGAAGGGAGAGATCCTGGCCAGCCTGCAGGACGGAGGAGCCAAGGAGTCTCCATATGGCTACAACATGGGTGAGTCGGTGTCCAGGACTGATGGCTTGATTGAAAATTGTAGTGTGTTAACCTTCTGTAGTGTGTGGTAGTGAAAGGGTTAGCCTTCTGTAGTGTGTGGTAGTTAAAGGGTTAACCTTCTGTAGTGTGGTAGTGACAGGGTGGTAGTGAAAGGGTTAACCTTCTGTAGTGTGGTAGTGAAAGGGTTAACCTTCTGTAGTGTGGTAGTGAAAGGGTTAACCTTCTGTAGTGTGGCAGTGAAAGTGTTAACTGGCTGTTGTGTGGCAGTGAAAGGGTTAACCTTCTGTATGGTAGTGAAAGGGTTGACCGTCTGTAGTGAAAGGGTTAAGACGCTGTGCGTACCGACTCGATCCGACTGTTCCCTCTCATGTTGCCAATACCACGCTGTGCTCCCAGAAGGTGAGTCTCTCCACGGTGGCTCTGGGGAAGTGCTGCATCGCCTCGCCCCCAGTCACACCAGGCTTCTGAAGCTGGCCAGGAAGTGAAGCCTCTGATGGGCCTTATTGATTATGTGGCTGATGTGGACCTTCAGTGTGTGGTATACACTACAGAAGGTTATATACCCTTTAACTACCAATTACAGAAGGTTAACCCTTTCACTACCACACTAGTGAAAGGGTTAACCTTCTGTAATTGGTAGTTAAAGGGTATATAACCTTCTGTAGTGTGGTAGTGAAAGGGTAACCTTCTGTAGTGTGGTAGTTAAAGGGTTAACCTTCTGTAGTGTGGTAGTGAAAGGGTTAACCGGCTGTTGTGTGGCAGTGAAAGGGTTAACCGGCTGTTGTGTTGCAGTGAAAGGGTTAACCTTCTGTGTATTGCCGCAGTGAAAGGGTTAACCGTTTGGTAGTGCTGCAGTGAAAGGGTTAACCGGCTGTTGTGTGACAGTGAAAGGGTTAACCTTCTGTGTATTGTCACAGTGAAAGGGTTAACCGTTTGGTAGTGCGGCAGTGAAAGGGTTAACCTTCTGTGTATTGTCACAGTGAAAGGGTTAACCGTGTGGTTGTGTCACTGTGGCAGTGAAAGGGTTAACCTTCTGTGTATTGGCAGGCACAGTGAAAGGGTTAACCGTTTGGTAATGCGGCAGTGAAAGGGTTAAGGGGATGCAGACCCAGAGAAAGACTTTGGTCTTGTTTACATCAGGGACTCCCCCATTTTCAATTCATCATAATGTATGGATTATGGTGGATGGACGGGGAGGAGAGAGATTGTCAAGTCGAGTCAAATGTATTTTGTAGTACATCCCAAAAATCACGAGTTTTCACAGATCAACAAGTAACACAATAACAATAGATCCACACAATACAAAAAACATAAAATTCACAATTTTGCAACACCCCCAGACTTTTCCCCCAATGAAGATTGATCGATTGATTGATTTTATTTAGACATAAACATAAATACAGATCACATGATGAGTATTTGCTTTGTCGGGGATAGAAACGAAAAGTCCAGCAGGACTTATTCCCATCGTTGTCCTTGGAGTCAAGGATGCTTGGTTCTAATACACATACCACTCATTATTACAGTCATATTTCACAATCATTACATTTGATAGTAATAATGGCACACACAGTCATCATTAATTAATACACCAACATGCGCATTTGTTGAGACATGCCGGACTAGCCTTGAGACATGACGTAAGATAAGGAACGACTCCCTCTGTAACCTAGCAATAGGAGAAAAGGGAGAGAAACCTCAGATGGGTAATTCAAAGGGATCGATCCTCCATCAGAGTGTCGGTGATTATAACGGGTGTGTTGCTAACTTGCTATGGGGACGATAGAAGGATGGAGAATAGAACAAGCAAACAATTGGTATGTATAATTTTTAAACACTACAGTATTTAAGACAAATTAAAGTTAAAATAGAAATAAGAACAATAAAAAGCTGGTACTGATACAACATGATGATGATGGCCCAATAAGCTCACTCTACCCAGGGGGCAGGGGCACCACTCGGATCCAGTAGAACCGTTAAACCCTTTCACTGCCACGCTACAGACCGACGGTTAACCCTTTACTATCACACTACCGACGGACGGTCGCTGTCACGTCGTGGCAGTGAAAGGGTTAACCTTCGGTGTATTGTCGCAGTGAAAGGGTTAACCGTTTTGGTAGTGCGGCAGTGAAAGGGTTAAGTGGAGCGGGCACGGCCAGACGCTGTATATAGGAGGCCAAACTGTGAGATGTTACACCTAAAAACACGGTGCTGGGCGGATTGTACAGTAACAACAACGTGCGTTCTGCAAAGGAAACGGCATGTCGGCGAATCGAATGTATTATATCCCACAACGTGCAACTTATTTTGGGGTCTATATACTCTGTTGTTGAGCCAATTTGGCCAGTCACTGTGTGTCAGTCCATCCGTTTGAATTACGCACGGCTTGCACCCTGCCGGCCAGTGTCATCGGAGTCCCAAAAAAAGCACAGTGGACGTCAGTCACCCAGGAGGAGGAGGAGCAGACCAGAGAGAGAGCATTCCTTAGCCGGTTATATTTAGGATGGTGTGTGGACTCAAGTCCAGGACTTTGACACGAGAGCTTGGGTATCTGACAGCCCCCCCCCCCCCCCCAAGTCTTATTGTAGGCTACAGAGAGGTACTGATCTGACACCATATGACATGTCCTGTCGTTTAATGAGAGAGAAATGGATCTCTGTTTGGTTATAACTGTATCCAAGTTTCAAGTTTCTTTAATAGTTGTCATACAGAAGTACAGAATACTTTCATACAAAATGCTTCTTACTGTTACGCTCCAGAGACTGTGCTAGACAAGATAGTATCAAATAACATAGTATAGCATGTAATTTAGAAGAAGAAAATGAGGTCACAGTGTTCGGTATAGACATATGTACAATGTTCTGAGTTACCATATAATATACAATACTATGCAGTGTACTAATGTACAGTACTATCTAGTGCAAAGCAGAAATGGGATGAGGTACAATTTAGGTACAATTTACAGTAAGGTGTACGAGTTGTAGTGCAATCCTTCATCAATAAATATAAAGTGTGGGGAGTGGGTGCTACAGTGTGTTTGTTTAAAGTGGGTGTGTGCTATAAAGTGTGTGGAGTGGGTGCTACAGTGTGTTTGTTTAAGTGAGTGTGTGCGTGTGGATGTGTGTGCTATGTGCGTTTGGTGGTTGTTGTTGTGTAGTGTTCATTCATTGTTCGTTTAGCAGCCTGATGGCCTGGGGATAGAAGCTTCTTCTGAGTCTTTCTGTGCTCGCCTTGAGACTCCGGTATCGCTTGCCTGACCGCAGCAGTTCAAAGAGGCAGTTGTTCGGGTGACTGGAGTCTTTAATGATTCTCTTAGCCTTGCCCTTGCAACGCTTGTTGTAAATGTTCTGGAGGGTGGGGAGCCCCCCTCCAATTGTGCGTTCGGCTGAACGTGTCACTCTTTGTAGTCTGCTTCGGTCTTGTGCAGTGCTATTCCCAAACCAGGAGGTGATGTTGCCGGTCAAGATGCTCTCTATTGTACATGAGTAGAAGTTCTTAAGGATCTTCTGACTGACTTGGAACTTCCTTAGGTGCCTGAGGAAGTAGAGGCGTTGTCGTGCCTTCTTCACAACACTGTCAATGTGTGTGGTCCATGTCAAGTCCTCGGATATGTAGGCTCCGAGGTACTTAAAGCTGTTGACTCTCTCAACCGGTGCCCCGTCGATGCTGAGGGGGCTGTAGTCCTTGACCCCGACCTCCTGAAGTCCACAATCATCTCCTTTGTTTTGCTGACGTTCAGGGAGAGGCTGTTTTCCTGGCACCATCCCGCCAGGACCTTGACCTCTTCCAGGTAGGCCCTCTCGTCGTTGGCAGAGATCAGGCCCACCACCACTGTGTCGTCAGCAAATTTGATGATTGTATTGCTACTCCGCTGAGCCACACAGTCGTGTGTGTACAGGGAGTAGAGGAGGGGACTCAGAACACAGCCTGGGGGGCCCTATGTTGAGGGTGATGGATGAGGAGGTGCAGTTGCCTGCTCTCACCACCTGGGGTCTGCCAGTCAGGAAGTCCAAGACCCACTGGCAGAGGTCATAGTTCAAGCCCAGGTCCCTGAGCTTGGCTATGAGTATGGAGGGGACTATGGTATTGAATGCCGAGCTGTAGTCGATGAATAGCATTCTCACATAGTTCCCCTGCCTCTTGTCCAGGTGTGATGCTGCTGTGTGCAGCACATGGGCTATGGCGTCCTCCGTGGACCTGTTGGGCGGTATGCAAATAGCAGGGGGTCCATGTTGATGGGGAGGAGGAGCAGATGTAGCCCTTTACTAGCTTCTCAAAGCACTTCATGGCTATGGAGGTGAGAGCTACAGGGCGGTAGTCGTTGAGGCAAGCAGGCTTGGATTTTTTGGGTACAGGGATAATAGTGGACTTCTTCAGGCAGGTGGGGATGACAGCCTGTTCTAGGGACAGGTTAAATATGTCAGTGAATACTGGGGCCAGTTGGTCGGCACAGACTTTTAGGGCGCGGCCGGGGATGCCGTCCGGACCTGCTGCCTTCCTGATATTCACTTTTTTAAAGGTCCGCCTCACCTCATGCTCTGTTACCCTGACACTGCGCCTCCATCAGCAGCCGACCCCCCCCCCCCCCCATTGCCGTGGCTTGTGAGCTGGTGTTGTTAGTACCAGCATCAAACCTCGCATAGAAGGTATTGAGGTCATTTGCTAAGGAGATGTCACTGTTCAGTTTGAGGGAGGCGCCTTTGTAGTCTGTCATCGTTTTGAGCCCCTGCCACATAGCTCTAGAGTCAGCTTGTTCAAACTGGAGTTCAATTTTATCCTTGTAGCGCCGTTTGGCCTCTGACACTGTCCTCCTTACGTTGTATCGCGCCACCTTGTGGTCATTCATGTTGCCTGCCACTAGGCCGTCGTTGTATGCTTTGGTGCGCTCTCTCAGAGCTTCACGGACGGATTTGTCTACCCAGGGTTTTGATTTGGGTAGACTCTCATTTTGGTAGTGGGGATTGTTTCTTCCACCCTAGTACAAACATAGTCCAGCACTGTTTCCGTGTAGACATTATGTTATCTGTGTCACGGAACACATTCCAGTCTGTGCAGTGAAACACAGACCGGAGCGTCTCCTCTGACGTCAAATCCCATTTCTGCACCTCTCGCGAGACTACAGGAGTACTTTTTATTCTCTGTTTGTACTTTGGTGAAAGAAAGATTGACGCGTGATCTGATTTACCAAAGCCACTATCAGAATGAGCCTTGTAGCCACCTTTAAATTGCGTGTAACAGTGATCTAGGATGTTACCGCCTCTGGTGTTGCAAGTCACATGCTGATAGAAGTCAGGTAATACTAATATCCATGCTCTCTCTCTCTTTCTCTCTCTCTGTCTCTCACCCCCCCCTCTCTCTCTCTCTGTCTCTCCTACCCCTCTCTCTTCTGTCTCTCTCCTACCCCTCTCTCTCTCTCTCTGTCTCTCTCCTACCCCTCTCTCTCTCTCTCTCTCTCTCTTACCCCTCTCTCTCTCTCTCTCTGTCTCTCTCCACCCTCTCTCTCTCTCTCTCTCTCTCTCTCTCTCTCTCTCTCTCTCTCTCTCTCTCTCTCTCTGTCTCTCTCCTACCCCTCTGTCTCTCTCCTACCCCTCTCTCTCTCTCTCTCTCTCTCTCTGTCTCTCCTACCCCTCTCTCCCCTACCCCTCTCTCTCTCTCTCTGTCTCCTACCTCTCTCTCTCTCTCTCTCTCTCTCTCTGTCTCTTTCCTACCCCTCTCTCTTTCTCTTCTCTCACCCCCCCCCCTCCCCCTCTCTCTCTCTCTCTCTCTCTCTCTCTCTCTCTCTCTCTCTCTCTCTCTCTCTCTCTCTCTCTCTCTCTCTCTCTCTCTCTCTCTCTCTCTCTCTCTCTCTCTCTCTCTCTCTCTCTCTCTCTCTCTCTCTCTCTCTCTCTCTCTCTCTCTCTCTCTCTCTCTCTCTCTCTCTCTCTCTCTCTCTCTCACACACACAATTGCCCCAAAACACTAAACGTTTTCGCCCACCCTGGTCGAATAAATAATTGCCATTGCCTTAACATAACAAGCTTCTGTCTTAACAAGAGGTCTTCCTCTGCCACAGAGTAACTTGAGTATAGCTTGTAGATGGATGTTGTTGATATCTCTGAGGGGCATGTCTGTACTTGTCTCAGAAGTGTGGGAAAACTAAACTGTATAGCTGCTCTGTTCAGCCATTGGACTCGTCCTCCCCCTACTATGAGCAGCAGAACAACGCTTGCCAATATACTCCTCAACCACAAACAAACCGCCTCCCTCCCCACCTACCTGTGTGTGTGTCCCCCCCCCCCCCCGGGTGTCTCTGTTTTGCACAACATATTGTTTAGTTTTGAACTAGACTACAAGTGAAAATCGTATTTTTAGGGCCGCACCACCGACACCACTTTCCTTCCTCACTGCCAAAACCAACGCTGCAGTGTTGTAGTCGAGTCACTAAATCGAGGTCGAGTCCCCCGTGAGTGTTCGAGTCCGAGTCCAAGTCTGAGTCGCCAAAGAAGAGCCAGAGTCGAGTCAGAGTTTCATGGTGGGTTTTTGTTCTTGATTTATTGTGATGTTTCTTCTTCTTGACTTTGTTTAAAGAAGACTTGTCCAGCCCATCCTTGTGATTTCGGGGCTTTACAAATACATTTGATCGGAGTCCCCATTACCCTAGTCCGAGTCCAAGTCCGAGTCATCGAGGTTGAGTCCACTCCACTCGGGCCGTCAAAGAGCGGACATACAAATAAAAAAAGGTTCTACATTAAACATAAATGACACAGCGGTCACCGTTTCAAAGGGAGTTTATTTACTTTGTGATAACAATAGCCAAATTGATAATTGATAATTGATAATCAAATAAAGAGCTATTTTCCAAAATGCATAATTTTTTTACTTTTGTAACTTATTTTCAGAAATGACTGATATTTTGAAACTATTTAAGGCCAAAACATGTAAAAAAAAAAATATATATATATATATATATATATATATATATATATATATATAAAAAAATAAAAAAATATCGGCCCTATCTTTATCGGACCGATACCGATGTGTAAAAAAACGACCATATCGGCCGATATTATATCGGCGGACGATATATCGTGCATCACTACTTGAGTCCAAGTCATCAGTGCTCAAGTCGAGTCACGAGTCCTGAAGATCAGTCCAGGACTCGGACTCGAGGACTACAACACTGCAACGCTGAGTACAATTTATATAAAGTATTGGCAGATGATGAGGTAGGTTTATGTTTGTTTATTTGGCATCCCCATTAGTCGTTTCCTTAGAAATGACCATTCTTCCTGGGGTCCACCCAAACGACAAAATAAAACATTAAAGGGGAACTATTTTACTATTTCTTTCACTATTTGGGCACTTTTACACAATTCCTGTGAGTCTATGGAACACCTCTGTAATATATATATATTTTTTTATTCATTGTTTTGTATTTCTAATCAAGTCCTCAAAAACAGCATTTTTCTACCTCAAGATCTCGAGCCGTTTTGAGCTAATGTGGAGAGAGAGGCTGTGTGGCTCCTGGTCAGGAGCCTGAGGAGCCACATTATCATGCAGCGGTGTCTCTCTGACATCACATATAGGCACATTTTCAAACGACTCAGTTCAGTGAGGGTGAATATTGTGAGAGGAGAATTGGAAGAATGCGCCAATATGAGAATTTTGAGACATAGATCATATTAATATAAGTTCACATAGCTAGGAAACAATGCTAAACACTCAAAAAGGCCATTTATAAGATAGTTCCCCTTTAACCATGCCATGATTAGTGATGCACTGATGTGAAAATTACCGATAACCGATATTAATATTGCTGTTCTGGTCGATACCGATATTTACCGATGTCGATATCTCTGTATAGAAAACACTTTTTTATGATAATCAAATAAAGAGCTATTTTCCAAAACGCATAATTTTTTTTACTTTTGTAACTTATTTTCAGAAATTACTGATATTTTGAAACTATTTAAGGCCAAAACATGTAAAAAAAAATTTTTTTTTTTAAAATATCGGCCCTATCTTGATATCGGACCGATACCGATGTGTAAAAAAACTGCCATATTGGCCGATATTATATCGGCGGCCGATATATCGTGCATCACTAATGTGCATTCACACGGTTACAATGATCAATACAAATAATTGAAATGAAATACAAATTAAAATAAATAATAATAAAACAAAAAGAATATAGGAAGTTCTCTCACCAGAATAACATTTTAACATTTGCTTTTAAAGCACCACAATTATAGTCAGCCATCACCTCACGAGAATAATAAGGATAAGGATGAACTTTATTAATCCCCTTGAGGAAATTCAGGTGACATACACATCTATACACTTTGACTGCTGTTAATGAATACGTTCTGTATTCATCTATTTATGCGTGATATCAATCTCGTACCCGACCGCTCGGGCTTAAGGGGTTAAGATATCCTCCTCCTGACGGTGTTCCTTGGTGGCAGGGCGGTCGGAGCATTCAGAGCATTCAGAGCATTCGCATAGTTGGAAACCCTTCTGCATCTTCTTCAGCAGGTATCTCAGGGTCACAAGCATTTAACCCCTTAAGCCTGTAAGCCTGAGTGGGGCAGCGAAGAAGACTCTTATTAGCCTCCACCTGCAGAGAAAGGTTCCAACTGTGGGCTCTTGTCAACCACGGCGGCCATCTTGAGCTGGTCTCAGCTGCCATGGCTTGATTGATTGATTGATTTTTATTGTGGAGTAAAAGACAGCATCCAAGGGATAAAAACATGAGAGTGCAAGCACTTATTTCCATCATGGTCCCTGATTTTGGACGTGGACAGACATAATAAAACATAGATCATCATAATAAAACATAGATCATCATAATAAAACATATAGCAACCCCATAAAACACGCCCTACCCTCTCCTTCCTAGACGTGGCTATTCTATACTTCACTGGCTAGCCATTTCTTTGTGGCACGTCTAAAGCTTCCCCCCTCTTCGGTGTTTTTCAGGGCCACTGGAAGCTTGTTCCACTCTAGTGCTGCAGAATATAAAAAAGTATGTGTGCCCATTAGGGAGTTAAATTTTGGCAGAATAAAATCCGTACTGCTCCTTCTAGTGGAGTAACTATGAATGATTGTCACGGAATCGATTAAAATAATTAGATAGATATTTCGGACCTGTATTTTGAACTATCTTGTGTGTGAGACCTAATCTATCTCTCCCCTGTGGCCTTCTTCAGTTGTTTCTGTTACGAAATAACGCACTGATGCCTCTGGGAAGCTGCCGCGGCAGCCGACGTCAATGAGGAATAAGGAATAAGGCCGCGTGCCGTCCTTTTGACAAGAGCCTCGTCGGTCAAAAAGTGCTATGTCGCTTTGTGCTGCTACCTACCTACATTTTAAAGTGCTCGTTGCTTTGTGTTGCTACCCACTGTACCTACATTTTAAAGTGCTCGTTGCTTTGTGTTGCTACCCACTGTACCTACATTTTAAAGTGCTCGTTGCTTTGTGTTGCTACCTATTGTACCTACATTTTAAAGTGCTCGTTGCTTTGTGTTGCTGCTACCCACTGTACCTACATTTTAAAGTGCTCGTTGCTTTGTGTTGCTACCTATTGTACCTACATTTTAAAGTGCTCGTTGCTTTGTGTTGCTACCTATTGTACCTACATTTTAAAGTGCTCGTTGCTTTGTACTGCTACCTATTGTACCTACATTTTAAAGTGCTTGTTGCTTTGTGTTGCTACCCACTGTGCCTACATTTTAAAGTGCTCGTTGCTTTGTACTGCTACCTATTGTACCTACATTTTAAAGTGCTCGTTGCTTTGTGTTGCTACCCACTGTGCCTACATTTTAAAGTGCTCGTTGCTTTGTACTGCTACCCACTGTACCTACATTTTAAAGTGCTCGTTGCTTTGTGTTGCTACCCACTGTGCCTACATTTTAAAGTGCTCGTTGCTTTGTGTTGCTACCTATTGTACCTACATTTTAAAGTGCTCGTTGCTTTGTACTGCTACCTATTGTACCTACATTTTAAAGTGCTCGTTGCTTTGTACTGCTACCTATTGTACCTACATTTTAAAGTGCTTGTTGCTTTGTGTTGCTACCCACTGTACCTACATTTTAAAGTGCTCGTTGCTTTGTACTGCTACCCACTGTACCTACATTTTAAAGTGCTCGTTGCTTTGTACTGCTACCTATTGTACCTACATTTTAAAGTGCTCGTTGCTTTGTGCTGCTACCCACTGTACCTACATTTTAAAGTGCTCGTTGCTTTGTACTCAGGGAGCGAAATAAACTTTTTGACTCACCGGCCAGTGGCGGGTAGATGGGAAGAATCTACCCGCCAAGCATATTTCTTACCTGCCAAATTTCTTTTGATAAAAAAAAAATATATATATATATTTTATATAAAACTTTTTTTTAAATAAAATATATATTATATAATCATACTTGTAGTTGTATTATCTGCGAGACATCGCCACCACGCAATAAGTTAAAATGCTCGCTATCTGCAAACAGCTCCACTGTCTGTGTGTACTCTAGTAGCCTCCAGCTCCAAAAAGGATTCTCCTGTGCTGCAGCGGGACCCTATACTAATACTCTACATTCAGCATGCAAGGATTCTCCGGCGCTGCAGTTGGACCCTATTGGTATAATGTTAGGGTTCTTTGGTCAAATCACATTCATAAAGCCCTCAGCTACAATACGCATTGAATCAATGTTATAAGACATTGATATCAGGAGCTATCTGTAGCTACTGCTAGCCCGCTAGGTAACGTTAAGACAATTTAGTTTACTGGGACATATAGATCTAACGTGAGCTAGCTAACGTGAGCTAGCTAACGAGGGAACGGAGGTATTATGCACTCGAGTCGACTATTGCTGGAGCATTTGTTGATATCAGTAGCTAGCCAGCTAGATACCGTTAGTCAATGCCTCGTCATGTATTAAACTAAAAGTGAATAGTTGACTGGGTCATTGTTTAAACAGTAACGGTAGCTCATGGAGGTCCAGTCTAGACTAGAGCAGACTGCCTCTGTGTTGATACGAGCAGAAGCCAATAGTATCCCGCTGCAGGGCTGGGCAGATATGACTCGTTGCCATGGTTTCTTTCAAAATAATATAATATAATATCATACGAACCGAATGCTGCTAACTGCCGGAGCCATCGATATTATGACTGGAGCTGCGTTTGGAGCGGAAATGAGACCCGCACAGATTTTCAAAATAAGAGTATCGTTATGAACTACACGTCTACACGCCACACGGCGGGCAGACCCCCCAGTGGCAAGCGCCAATGGTAAAAACTGAGCGCCCCTGGCGGGCGGCAGGCTTTAATTTCGCCCCCTGTTTGTACTGCTACCTATTGTACCTACATTTTAAAGTGCTCGTTGCTTTGTACTGCTAATTGTACCTACATTTTAAAGTGCTCGTTGCTTTGTACTGCTACCTATTGTACCTACTAGGGGTGTAACGGTACACAAAAACCACGGCACGGTACGTACCTCGGTTTTGAAGTCAAAGTTCGGTACGTGTTTTTCGGTACAGTGGGGGAAAGTTTGGCTTTCCATGTTCCACTCGGGGGCGATGTACAGTGTGCAGTAACTAATTATACTTGTTGGGCTGTCAACGAATATTCTATATTGAAATTAATAATCGACTTGTAATCTTTTTTTTTTTAAATAATAATAATTATATTTGATTGTGAAAAAAAACAGCCCCCGGTGGGCGGTCGTTAGTGGTTAACATACCGTTGTATTTGTTCGGTACACTACACAGCCGTTCGGTAAGGTACACACTGAAACGGTTCGGTACGGATATGTGCACCTTTACAAAATTCAAAACACACACATACTCGGCACGTAAATATATAAAACAGTGCCGTGCAAGCTAGTTATCCTAGCCAGCCTGTTGTATCTAAGCGGTGTATTCCATGACAATGTGCTAAATATGACACTAAAATACTCTCTTCCGCCACAATATATTGAAACGACGTCCACTGTATACCCCCACTACTATAAACGTGGCCTCAGAATTCACGCCACACACATACTCGGCACGTAAATATATAAAACATCGCCGTGCAAGCTAATTAGCCTAGCAAGCCTTGTTGTTGAGTGAGTCCTACCTCCTTCCGGGTCTACTTTGCTCTCGGCCATCTCCTTCACTGATTGGTTGTTAGCTGTTGTGCGTAAGCAGTGCACGTCATCACGTAACGTTGGTTGTTGTTAGTGAGTGTGCTGAGCCGAGGCTGAACGGAGCCAAGCTTGGAAAATCGATAAATATCGAAACTTTGCGACCACGTTTCATGTTTATTTCGAGGAAATAATTTATTGCGATAGTTATCGTTATCGTTTTATCGCCCAGCCCTAGGTTAACCGTCTGTAGTGTGGTAGTGAAATGGTTAACCTTATGTAGTGTGGTAGTGAAAGGGCTAACCTTATGTAGTGTGGTAGTGAAAGGGTTAACCGTCTGTAGTGTGGTAGTGAAAGGGTTAACATTCTGTAGTGTGGTAGTGAAAGGGTTGACCATCTGTATTGAAAGGGTTAACCGTCTGTAGTGTGGTAGTGGAAGGGTTAACCGTCTGTAGTGTTGTAGTGGAAGGGTTAACCGTCTGGAAGGGTTAACCGTCTCTAGTGTGGTAGTGAAAGGGTTGACCGTCTAGTGTGGTAGTGAAAGGTAGAACCTTCTGTAGTGTGGTAGTGAAAGGGTTAACCTTCTGTAGTGTGGTAGTGAAAGGGTTAACCGTCTGTAGTGTGGTAGTGAAAGGGTTGACCGTCTGTAGTGAAAGGGCTAACCTTCTGTAGTGTGGTAGTGAAAGGGTTAACCGTCTGTAGTGTGGTAGTGAAAGGGTTAACCTTCTGTGTGGTAGTGAAAGGGTTGACCGTCTGTAGTGAAAGGGTTAAGACGCTGTGCGTACCGACTCGTTCCGACTGTTCCCTCTCATGTTGCCAATACCACGCTGTGCTCCCAGAAGGTGAGTCTCTCCACAGTGGCTCTGGGGTAGAGCCATATGGAATCATTTGAGGCTTTATAAAAGCAGCACAATGAACACATCTGTCAGTGCAGAGTCCGACCTCATCTTAAATAACAAACAGCATTGCTTGTTGTAGTTAACAAAGAGAGGCAAAGTTGATTTAGCAAAAATATATATATATATATATATATATATATATATTTTTCTTTTTTAATAATAGAATTTTATTTTCATATTCGAATCCCATGCCCATCGAACGAAGCTTCGAAGTATTTAAGACAGCCCTATTAAATGGACTGTTATATCTTATTAAATTGTGGACATTTATTCATTCCCACTTATTAGACACTATTTCTGATGGTAAAATGAGCGTACAAAGCAAAATACAGAATTCTGAAATATTAAAACAGAAAAAACGGAATTTGGAATTTTTTTTAATGGAATTTGGAAAAAAATAAAACGGATTTCATATGGCTCTACTCTGGGGAAGTGCTGCATCGCCTCGCCCCCAGTCACACCAGGCTTCTGAAGTGAACGAAGTGAAGCCTCTGATGGGCCTTATTGATTATGTGGCTGATGTGGACCTTCAGTGTGTGGTATATGATATGGTGGTGCCAAGGAATGTATACGTGTCAACCCCCCACTATCGTCAGATAGTGGCTCGGGAGGTAGTAGTGTTGTCAAAAATATCGAAAAATCGATACATATCGATTCTGAATATTTAAAACGGTTTCAATACTAATTTCCCGAAATATCGATATTTAATTATTCATTAAAAAAATATACGGAAGTTGCATTGTTCATTTCAATACCTGTAATAGTACAGTAGTCCACAGACACGTGTGCATTCAGTTAAGTCGGAATATGACTGTAATACAAACAGTTCAGTTTGTCAGGTACATGCAACACAGATTACAGTGTTGACATCTGTCTGCTTGAGAAAATGTGTGATCTAAAGATAAACAAAGGGTTTTAAAAATGTTATATTTATCTTCTCTTATAGTACCAGAGAGCAGCTGAGGAGAATCAACCAGCAACAAAAGCAACATTTATTAATTATTATAATTTTTTTTTACATTTTAAGATTGAACTTTTTCCCCTGTGGTATCGAAAATGGTATCGAATATCGATACTTTTCAAGGTATCGTATCGAAGTTAGAAATTCCCGTATCGTGACAACACTAGGAGGTAGAGCAGTCGTCTGGTAATCCAGAGGTTCCCGGTTCGATTCCCTCTCCTCCCCGGGCGACGTGTCGAAGTGTCCTTGAGCAATTAACCCCTAACTGTTCCCAATGAGCAGGTTGGCACCTTGCATGGTCGCCTCCGCCGTCGGTCTGTGAATTAATTGGGTGAATGTGAGGAACAAAATGTAAAGCGCTTTGGATAAAAGTGCTATATATGAATGCACCATTTACTATCTGGTCTCCTTATGGAGCCTTTAATACCTTTTACTGCTTTAGTACTTTAGTAAAAAAACGTTCAATTAGCTTATACCTAAGTTGTGCTGATTGACTTATTGTATTGGGACCAATAATTGTATTGGGACCTTCCTGCTGTCTTGTTGTACAAAACTTGTAAGTCGCTTTGGATAAAAGCGTCCGCTAAATGACAAAATGTAAATATAATGTTGTAGGCTACAATTACATGCATCGTATTGGTATGTCGGCTGCTGCTTCAGACTCAGATTCAGATTCCTTTATTAAGCCATATGTGTGGAACCACATTGGTAATGGTCTCAGCTTTACAGAGTATGCATTTTTCCATACATTTTCTTTTCACATAACAAGACAGTACACAGGACAAAGACAGTGAAGTGCAGGATTAATCATTTGAATAAATATATATATATATAAATAAAGTGCAGAGTTCCAGGTCAGTCCCAGTGCAGAATTCTTGCCAGTGTCATTGTTATTGTTATTGTGCCAGTGTCAAAGACAAAATAGTTAGGCTGGATAATGTGGGCTGTTTATCTGTCCCGCTATAGCTAGTCTCCTCGTCCCAAGCGGGTTGTTTTGGAAAATAGTAATAAGGTTTATTAGAGAGAGTGTTGTGTACCTCCTCGGGGAGCGAGTCGTATTACCAAGCCAGCCGTAAGAGAGAGAACAACACTTAGTATATGTACTGGAGTAACCTCACTTTTGTTTATTTATCTTTTTCCTTTCTTTCCCTGAATAGGAAACCATGACGCCACTTTATTTATAATGGTGTAGACAATCGTCTGGCTCAGTTCCGTCTCTCGTACCGTTATTATGATTGAATGAAAGGCCTGCCTAATCCATAATCCTAACATGAGCACGTCGGTTTTTAATCCTATTTGTATTTGACTGTAAAAGGTCTGTTTACCTCCCTACTGTTTGTAAACATGGGGGATTTATAGTCTGATTACCATGGGTTAAGAAAGATAAAAAAATAAACATTGTTTTCCATCTACAGACAGTGAAGACTGTATATTAATAACGCCACATATGGTCAACATATGACAAACGTCAAATGGTGTCTCTAAGCCTGTTGGTATGAATACTCTCCTGTGATAAAGACTAGAACCGTGACAGATGGACCTTTTTTAAAGGGGCCCTTCACCAAAAAACAATCCTGATTTATTTAGATTAGATTAAAATGTATTGTCATCATTATACAGCACAAGTACAGTACAACGAAAATAAGTTTGACATCCAACCAGAGTGCAAATGTAACAGTTAAGTGCAACAAACAATGTACAGGTGATTAAACTGGGTAAAAAATATACAAGTTAGTAGTAGTACTACTGGGTGTAGTGCTAATCAGATGCATGTACAGAGTTGTATTATATAAATAGAGACAGTATGACAACTACTGGCCAGCAGTGTAACTAGTAAGAGTAGGATATGTATAGATAATATAGTAAGGGACCATGTGTTGTACTTTGCACATAATCTCACACACATCCAAAAAAACTCGCAACAGTTTTGCACACATTCATTCAGTTTGACCGTTATTGAGAGTAAACGAGTTTGAATATGGCCACCCGTGATGTCATCGGGGACACTGAATCCGTGTGTTGTGTTAATTACAGCTCCATGAAACGATAAGGTAGCCGTCCTTATAAGACAAGGTATTGCTATTTTCTCCCATCAACATCATTTCCACGGTGCTGTAATGAACACGACACTCATCCACTCTCAATAACTGTCAGTAACTAAATGAAACGTGCGCAAAACAGTTTTTTTTTCAGAGTTTTCGGATGCATGTGAGATTATGCGCATAATAAATCACCATTGTTTTTGTGTCTGTGGAAGTGCCCCCTGGGGACAACAGAACAGAGGCACACTCGCAATATCCCATCAACAGGTTGTCGTTTTCGCTGTGAAGAGATGGAACGCACGGCGGGCTGCGATCCCGTCTCCTCCCCTCCCGAACTCTGGAGTTACGGTACATAGCAACGGTTGCTAAGAGTCTGTGGCTAATATGGTAGAAGCCGTGTCTGCTCTCGGGGCTGGGAAGAAGGACTGAATAAAGACACAGGAGTTAAGAGTAATGGAGAGAGAACCACTGGGGCTTCTAAAGCCGTCTGCTCCTATGTAATGATACCCAGACGCATGCGTTAGTGTTCGTAGTCTGACATGCAGCCTAGTCTGATTGATTGATTGAAAACTTTATTAATAATAATAATAAATTGTATTTATAAAGCGCTTTTCAGGAACCCAAAGACGCTTATTAACAGATTGTAGAATGGGTACAATACAGTACGGCTCAATACACACAATTGTTAAGGGGATGCAGACCAGAGAAAGACTTTTGTCTGGTTTACATCAGGGTCCCCCATTTTCAATTCATAATGACATATACACAACATATAGATATACAGATATATCATGACATTTCTGACATACATGACATACAAATATACAGTACTGTTACATTTGTGACATACACGATATGCAAATATACAGTACTGTTAAACAGATCCTAACAGAAAATATATACATACGATGGGGGAGACTGTACATTGGGAGGGGGTGGGTGCAAGGTGCAAGCATAGGGAGGGGGGGTTTGGACATTTACGGGGGCCAGTTAAGAATTGCAGCCTCCCGTAGGTGCTCTTTGAGAGCGGTTTTGAAGGTGGGTAGGGATTAAAAAAAAAAATTTGGCTGGGGGTAGGGCGTTCCACATTGATGTGGCATAATTGCGAAACGTGTATAGTCCCTTGTTTGAGCAGAATCTGGGTTGAACATGATTTGTGGAGCTCCCTCTGGTGTTGTGGTCGTGGTATTCACTGACCTTTTGGGAAGTATTTCGACATGTACATGGGTACCTTAGTGGTGTAGTGTATCTTGTAGACCAGGCCCATTGCAAGTTGCTGTACTCTGTCGTCTATTCTAAGCCATCCTAGGTTGTCAAAGTGGGCAGGGGTGAGGTGGGTTCTAGGAGTAAGGTCAAGCAGTAGTCTGACCAGTTTGTTTTGTGATGTTTGTAATCTTGTTTTTAGTGCCTTTGAGGTGCTTTGGTACCATGAGGTGCAAGCATAGTCGTAGTTCCCTTGAATGAGTGCTCCTGCCAGAGTCTTCAGGGTATTCTTGTTAGTTTGACAGGCAGCCTAGTCTAAAAGCAGTGTGTGGATGAGGTGTTGGTATTACTATCTAAAAGCAGTGTGGATGAGGTGTTGGTATTACTATCTAAAAGCAGTGTGGATGAGGTGTTGGTATTACTATCTAAAAGCAGTGTGGATGAGTATTAATAGTCTGAGGGCACACATCATGCGTGTGGATGAGTATTAATAGTCTCTGAGGGCACACATCATGCGTGTTGATGAGGCAGTTCAGTCGCATGAGACATTTGAAACTTGAAAGCCCAGATTTTGAAAACAGATTTTGCATATTCGTCTATCAGTGTATCTCTTTGTCTCTGTGTCAGTTGGTCCCACTCAACTGTCATTCGCCATTGTTTGTGTACATGCGTGCGTGTGTGTGCGTGTGTGTGTGTGTCACTGTCAACCTTGTATGTCTTGTCAAGTGAGTTTAAGCATGAGTGCACGTGTGTGTCTGTCAGCCTGTATTGAGTCCAGTGTGAGTGAGTGACAGCAGTTGCAGCGTGTCTGTGTGTGCCCATGTAAATGCGTGCGTCTGGTTGCGTGTGTGTGTGTGCAGACATTTTGTCCCGTGTTGTAAACACAGCGCACCCTTCCTTCACAGCGGTGCACCCCCCCCCCCCCCCCCCCCCCCCACCCCCCTCCCGAGCCACTGTCGCCCTAGTACACTGGTGGTCGTGTTTGACAGCTAGGACTGATGACTAAGTACGCTGGTCGTGTTTGACAGCTAGGACTGTGATGACTTAGGGCATGCGTCCACTTAGCTCACATTTCCATCTGAAAAACGCTGGCAGTGCGTCGGTAGTGGTGGGATGAAGCGCATCTTGTAGCGAGATGACAGAGAGAAAGAAATCTAGCGACGCCATCTTGTTATCGTATTTTACTGCCGCGGTTTTGCACATATAGCATATTTTAATACACTTTATTGTATATGAATTATATATATAGTTATTGCGTGACACCACAGTTCACCCTTTGCTTTTTATTCGCTTTTTATTAGTGTATTCGTGTAGTTATTCGTGTATTTGTGCCGTCTCTTGTGGGCAGACAGGCAGGCAACTCCGGTGTTAGGTTACAAACAGAGTGGTAGATATGATAGGCTGTGATTGGTTGTCTGAAAATGCGCTGAGCGCATCACTCTGAAAGGTTCAGAAAGTTTGTACTTTAAACGCTGGATGCGGCCGCACAAAAAAACTGAAAAAGAAGCCGACTGCAGCGCATTTCCTATAGGCGGCAGCATGCGGCCGCATAAGCTCGGTCCTCATTGGGAAGAATTGACAAAAGACGCTTGCGCCCAGAAATATGCGGCAGGTGGATCCAAGTGCATTGGTGGTGTTTGACAGCTAGGACTGTGATGACTAAGTACACTGGTCGTGTTTGACGGCTAGTGATGACTAAGTACGCTGGTGGTGTTTGACAGCTAGTGATGACTAAGTACGCTGGTCGTGTTTGACAGCTAGTGATGACTAAGTACGCTGGTCGTGTTTGACAGCTAGGACTGTCCTCCTCGACTAAAGAAATCCTAGTCATTTAGTCATCATGGCTTTTGTTGAGGATGAACCAATTTGCTCATCGACTAAACAAATCTGTACAATTTAAGTTTCCCAAATACATAACCATGGCCTCTTTAAATCCAGTGCTTACCTTTCACAACCACACTACAGAAGGTTAACTCTTTCACTACCACACTACAGACAACCGTGTGGTAGTGTGGTAGGGAAAGGGTTAACCTTCTGTAGTGTGGTAGTGAAAGGGTTAAATCCAGTGCTTACCGGAGACGTGGTTCTCATCATGGCTCAGGAATGACCTCGTTCAGCATGGGAAAAAAGCATAAAAGACCCGGCTCATGGCAGGAGATACTGGTATATCGAGCCCAGCTCGCCGGCGTTGCTTCCGGCTTGGCCGGCCGTCGTACTGACACAATTGGCAGTGTTAGAGGGTGGGAAAGCCGGTGGGTGGGTCCTGGTCGTTGTAAACAGCGACTCCTACAGTTCGGTCGGGGCGCCTGCTCAGCGAGGAAAGGATCTAAGGGGGGTAGTGTGATCCTTCCACACGTTACACCCTCTCAGTGAGAGTCCGCGCTGCCAGGTGAAAAAAAGCGGTTGATTGAGTGAGAGAGTGAGAGTGAGGTCATCAATTGGCACACATGCGATGCATGCATGCAATTCGTATCTGCGATTAACCCATCCCGTCGTCCTTCCCCCCCAAGGGCAGCCGGGAGCAGACAGGCGTCAACGTGAGCCGCGCCAGGGGACCAATCCAAGTGCTCCTGTCCGTCTTCGTCAAGGACGCCACAGCGTTAGCGATCTTGTTGTTGTGCATGTTTTTCCATTGGGTTTATCTTATCGGGGGGGAAACCCTTGCGAGCACGGGGAGAACATGCAAACTCCACACAGAAAGGCCTGGGAGATACCCCACCTGGGTAACTGGCATCATGGAAACCTGGTCCCCAAGCGGGAATCGAACCCTGGACCTTCTTGCTGTGAGGCGACAGTGTTAACCACTACACCACCGTGCCGATTTGTGTCGGAGGAAGCACGTGATAGCCTCCACTCTCCCAGACCGACTGTAGGGGGTATAGGTGCGCAGCGACCAGGAAGGGGATTGGGAATTCCCGGCTCATCGACTAAGTAATAAAGTCTTGATCGACTGAGACCAAATTGACCTTACATCACCAAGCGAGGCGGCCCCTTGTGCGAGTTGCATGTGCGATCCTCGGTGTATGTGAAACGCACCTCATAATGAAAGCTGTTTCTAACATTTGTTCTCATCGGTATTTGTTAGTTTTGCTTTAATGATTCCTATTAGGGACCCATAAAACAGTCATTAGAGTGGAATTTCTGAAAAAGTCAGACGGTAAGGACCTTTATTTTCACGGAATTCTTCCATAATGGTCTCATTAAAAGAACTCTTGTGATCTTTATCTGGAGTGTGTGTGTGTGTGTGTGTGTGTGTGTGTGTGTGTGTGTGTGTGTGTGTGTGTGTGTGTGTGTGTGTGTGTGTGTGTGTGTGTGTGTGTGTGTGTGTGTGTGTGTGTGTGTGTGTGTGTGTGTGTGTGTGTGTGTGTGTGTGTGTGTGTGTGTGTGTGTGTGTGTAGAGCTGCCGCGATTACCGCATTACCGCGGTATCGCTGTTACATCACGGCCACCGCAGAGTAGGCTGAATACCGCGTCACCGCTGTTTTTTATAATAATAATAATAAATTACCCTCCTCTCGTTGGGCTTGCGGCTCTGCAGATATACCCTACTCATCTATCGAGGTTCCAAGCGACCCTATTGGGTACCAGAAAAGTCACGTGAAACATTGCAGACCACTGATTGGTCAGAAGAGAGACGCGTCACACGTTGTAGCGTCATGCAGTGTGTTACCACCAATCGGCAAGCGCGTATTAGGTTTTTACTTCCTGAATGTCAGATCATCACAACACGGCTAATAACGTTAGCTTTAACTCTCCGCCGGAGTGGACTACGATCGCTCCTAAGGAGTACTAAACGAGACATAATGATTTTACTGTCTGCAACGAATGTTATAATAAAAGCCCTTCGTTCTATACACTTGTCTGATTGAAAACTTTATTAACAGGCCGCAGAATGGGACAACTCAGCACGCTCTGAGCAAAGAAAGGAACTGAGATATGAATAGAGTATTGCTTGCCTTGCTATTGTCCGGTAAATACGCTGATGTTATTGAACGTATAACTATATAATGTTAATGCCACAAAACGAATGCCTTTATTATAAAGTAGTAACTTTATAGTAATAATAATAAGAAAGGGTCGGGGGGGTTAGGGGTAACCACCCCTGCCCGCGACACCGAGTGAACGGCGCACGACCAGAGGGTAAACTTCGAATCCGTGTTTCACTTTCAATAACTAATGCGTGCTTGCCGAATCCCAAACAATATTCATGCTGCAAAGTCATCCTCTAAAAATAGACATTTAGACTAGAGGCAGGCTATATGCTATAAAGAGTAGACTACTACTAAAAAAAAAAATGCATTCAAACTTTTTTTTTTAATTTTTTTGTAATTACCGCGGCGGTAGGAAATATTTTGCAAATTTGTGCGGTAAGGAAATAATCAATACCGCGGTGTGTGTGTGTGTGTGTGTGTGTGTGTGTGTGTGTGTGTGTGTGTGTGTGTGTGTGTGTGTGTGTGTGTGTGTGTGTGTGTGTGTGTGTGTGTGTGTGTGTGTGTGTGTGTGTGTGTGTGTGTGTGTGTGTGTGTGTGTGTGTGTGTGTGTGAATACAAGTGTGTGTGTTTGTGTGTGCTGCTTTTCTATTCCATAGAGAAAAAACGAATGGGTTTATTCTCTGATATTTATTACAAACTCAAATAATGAATAAATAATTAATAATAATCATGAAGACAATGTGTTTTTGAAAACTGAACTAAACTAGAGCTCCTTAATGACTTCTAAAGCGGCAGATATAGGAGAAATGACAGAGATAACCCGGGTTATCTGTAATAAAAAATAAAATAAAACATTATTGGACTTTCATCCCAAACAAGATAAGAACATGAGGGTGAATTGTTTTCCTTCCCCGCTATATTATACCTGCCCCTAATTGAACCGAACCGACCCAAGTGAAGCCCGGCTCGCCAGGACTAGTACACACACAGACATAATACTTACATCATAATGTAAAACATTACAAGTAAACATGACAAAGGACTAGTACACACGGACATAATACTTGCATCATAACATAACATTACAAGTAAACATGACAAAGGACTGGTACACACACACAGACATTCTACTTGCATCATAACTAGGGTTGGGTACCTTTCACATTTGAACCGGTACCGGTACCTGTGAATCGATACCGGTACCCAACGGTACCTTTTTTCGGTACTTTAGTCTCTAAAAATTGTATCTACCTACCTCAGTTGTAAAAAAAAAAATAAAGAAAATTCAAACTTCAAATAACCACACTTTCTACCGTTTTCGGCTTGCCATTGCCCCGACTGCTTTGTTGTTGAATCAAGTCAAATCCTAGGTAAGCGTATATTGTGCGTGTGAACGTTGACGTTAAAAAGTAAAAAAAAAAAAAAAAACAGTACCAAAATGTGGCACCGACGGATCTCACGTGAATCGGTACTCTGTAGTACCGACGTGATTCGGTAGGTACCTTTTTTAAAAGTACCTAATTTGGTGCCCATCCCTAATCATAACATATAACATTACAAGTAAATATGACAAAGGTAGTACTAGTAGTACACGCACACAAGACGAGCTCCAATATCCAATAATACTTGTACTGTACACAACTATATGCCCACACATTTGTTCATACACAATTTAACAGCTAACTAAATTGATGTTGATAACATAATTATGTTATTATGTCCCAGCAAAAAAACCTGTTATTGCCTGGTGAGAGCGAGACAGAGAGAGAGCAAGTTGTCTCAGTGATGCGCTGTCCGTGGTCAATTCAATTCTCAAAGACTTTCTCTACTTAAATCTTTCTCTACAACATATGACGTATATCACGCCATACGTACCTTATGCATACTGCACCTGTGTATACTGTATACTTACTTACTTACTCATAGTATATATTTAGTTTATAGTGTCTATTGTAACTAGGGGTGCACGATATTGATTTTTTTACCCCGATATCGATACCGATAACTTTCCGCTCCTCAAGGTCGATACCGATGACCGATATATATATATATTTGTATTATAATATTTTTTTTAATGTATATTCCTGTAGTTTTGGCCTAACCAGATTTATCATGACATGAGCGTTACTACTATGATACAAAACAAAGCCAAGAGAACAGTTTCGACTCTTCAAATAAAGTGACTATATTTATTTTTCCAAATAAATATAATTTGAGTCAATCACAAAATTCACAATCCGTCAATGTCATTAACAATGTGTTTCCCTGAACAATGAGTGAACTAAAAACCAACAGGTATTGTGCTTTGTCAGTAGGGATGGGTACCGTTCACATTTGAACCGATACGGTACCGGTACCTGTGAATCTATACCGGTACCCAACGGTACCTTTTTTCGGTAGTTTAGTCTCTAAAAATGTAATCTACCTACCTCAATTGTAAAAAAAAATATATCCAAACTTCAAATAACCACATTTTCGACCGTTTTCGGCTTGCAATTGCCCCGACTGCTTTGTTGTTGAATCAAGTCAAATCCTAAGTAAGCATATATTGTGCGTGTGAACGTTGACATGAAAAGAAAAAAGAGTAAATAATTTTTTGTAAACAAAAAGAAAAAAGAAAAGTTTATTATCGGAGCTATCAATACTTTTATCGGGATGACGTCATAATTGCTGATATCGGCCCGTGCATCCCTAATTGTAACCATATTTATTGTAATGCATAATATAACTGATAGGGCAGACAGACCCTCATCTGCACCTTGATTACACCGCTTACTTGCTCATGTGCGTATACTTAAGAGTTAATTATATTGTTATATTGTTTACACTGCCTATTTTACCTTTTCTGCCCTACTATAACTTTATTACCTGTATTATGTATTCTACTATTACCATGTACCTGTACCTCCCCCCCCCCCTACCCCATGCTGCTATGATGCCATTTCCCCAAGGGGATCGATAAAGGAATATCTTATCTTAAAGGATAACTCCACTTTTTTTTTAAATTAGCTTATTTAACATCTTCCCTGGAGTTAGACAAGAAGATGCATACCTTTTTTGTCTCTGTGCGTGCATTTTAGCTTTGGGAATAGACGCTCCGTTAGCATAGCTTAGCTTCATCACTGGAAGTGGGGGAGGACAGTAGCCTTACAGTGCCTTACAGTGTATTGCAAGGTCTGACATTGACCAAACTTGATATGCATGACCTTGGTGGGCTCTAGGTCAACTCCTGAAAAGGGGGTCAATGTCAGACCTTGCAATCAAAAGTTAGGGGCGCACTGAAATTATGGCAAGGGTTATTAGCCCCCTAACTTTTGATTGCAAAGTCTGACATTGACCCCCTTTTCAGGAGTTGACCTAGAGCCCACCAAGGTCATGCATATCAAGTTTGGTCAATGTCAGACCTTGCAATACACTGTAAGGCACTGTAAGGCTACTGTCCTCCCCCACTTCCAGTGATGAAGCTAAGCTATGCTAACGGAGCGTCTATTCCCAAAGCTAAAATGCACGCACAGAGACAAAAAAGGTATGCATCTTCTTGTCTAACTCCAGGGAAGATGTTAAATAAGCTAATTTAAAAAAAAAAGTGGAGTTATCCTTTAAATGTAACTATTTATGCTTGCATGTAAAAATGCAGATTAGCCTAGTATAACATACACACACAGCCCAGGCCCGACCAATTAGCACAGACCCGACCAATTAGCACAGACCCGACCAATTAGCACAGACCCGACCAATTAGCACAGACCCGACCAATTAGCACAGACTCGACCAATTGGCACAGACCCGACCAATTAGCATGATTCGAATACCAAGTGACGGGTTCAGCAGCGCCACAGGAAGAACCTGGCAACACCTTGGGAAATGGCCGACGTGGGCCACAGCTAAACAACCGCAAGAGGTCACATCTTACCTGACCTAGTTTAGATTTAGAGTGTGGAATACTGATCCCCTCCTCTCCCCCTCCAACATCTCCCAGTCATTCCACCCCACCCCCATTCCACCTTTTGTCTCTCACCTTCAAACCTCTCCAGCCTCCCCCAACCCATCCTCCTCCTCCTAACCCCCCCCCCCCCCCCCTCATCGACTCCTCCAATCCAAGCGTCCCTCTCATCTGGACACACCCATCTTCTCTGACTATTATAGATCAGCGTTCCCCTTATCTCAAGGAGCCCCTTATGAGACCCCCCCGGCCAGGGGTTTTTCACGTGTCTCTCAAGCCAATTATCCTGGGTTGTGTAAGCTAAATAAACTATGTTGTGTTTAACTGTCTACATTTGTCTGAGTACATCCTTACTCGTGGTAAATTCCTCTACATGAGCAAAGGAACAATTGATGCTGCACGACTGCAAACTATCCTGCAAAACTATCCTGTCGGCCAAGTGGGGGAACCGGGAGGAAACACGTTCATCCTGACCAAGTTGTGTCTGAGGAAGACGGACATCCTGGCTTTTTCAATGACTTTAGTGTCAACTGAATGGAAATGAAATATCCTGCTTTTTCAACCGGCCGGCTGGGAAGCCATTGTTGTGTAACACGCAACGCACTCACTAAGGTTGCCATGGTGATGACATTTCCCATGAATAATAAACATAAACATGAATAATGTTTGACAACACCGGTATTACAGGTGACACCGGACATTTGACAAAATGTAGCTCAATATCTGTAGAGCGCTCACTTTGATCTTTAGTGTCGTGCGGCTACATTGATCCGCTGTCCGTCTACTAGGGGTGTAACGGTACACAAAAACCACGGCTCGGTACGTACCTCAGTTTTGAAGTCAAGGTTCGGTACGGGTTTTCGGTGCAGTGCGGGAAAGTTTGGCTTTCCATGTTCCACTCAGGGGTGATGTAGTGTGCAGTAACTAATTGTACTTGTAGGGCTGTCAACTAATATTCTATATTGAAATTAATAATCGATTTGTTAAATAAAAAAATAATTATATTAGATTGTGAAAAAAACAGTCCCCGGTGGGCGGTTGTTAGTGGTTAACATACCGTTGAATTTGTTCGGTACACAGCCGTACTGAACCTTAGGTCCAGTACTGAAACGGTTCGGTGCGGATACGTGTACCTTTACCGTCTACGTATATATATTTTTTTTATCTACTTTTTTCTCCTTTTCCTCTGATTTTCTCCCAATTTCGTCGTTATGCCAATTCCCCCCTCCCCTTCCTGGTCGTTGCTCGCATGTGCCCCCCACTGGTCGGTCTAGGGAGTCCTGAAGTCTGTCCGATGCTTCCTCCGTCACATAGGAGACAGCCAGCAACCTCTTTTCACCTGTCAGCGCGGACTCTCATTGGTGAAGTATAATGCGTGGGAGGTCACACTACCTTCAACATATCCCTTCTTTGCTGTGCAGGCGCCCCTGACCGACCTGTAGGAGTCGCTGTTTACGACAGACCTAAGCTCTGCTGTCCGTGCAGATACGTTCAGTTTATAATGTTGTCTGACTAAGTATTGATAACACACTTGGTATTTTACAAATGTGTTTTTTATTAGATGAACATGGTCACTGATATGCGAGAATGAACTATATGGGTTAGTGTCTATATTAGAAAATAAATAAAAGGAAAACACACTGGTGGGGGCGGTGGGCAAGTAATTTAGTCAGTGGATGCATTCGAAGATTGTGGGACTTATGGTCATGGGGAGCCCTGGCATAAACGAGCTCCTGCCCAAAATGACTACCGGTTACCTCATGATATTAGGTTTTATTATATTTATAATAAACAACTATTTTCTATGTAAAGATATAGTGGAGTAATGGTGTCCTGAGGCAGAGCATGACTTCACCTCTGTGTGTGTGTGTTGTTATTCCAGCTTCTTTGTTTTGGTAGCCGGGCCGGCCGCACTTTCATACATGTGCGTGCGCATTAGGGCTGAGCCCAAACGTTCGAACGTTCGAACCTTCGTTCGTTACGTTGGCATTCGAATTCTAAATCAACATTTGAATTCTTTATTTTTAATACAAAAAAAAAAAAAATCTATTAATTCCGTTTAAACTCCAATGGGGGTTTTCTTCACAGTTGCAGATAAAGATTAGGCTACACTAATATTATAGTATTAAAAGAAACTTATGAGTTATATTCATTAAAGAAAGTTGATTTAATTGATTTAGTTGGGCTGGGGCTTCTCCCTGGGCTGCGGCTGGAAAGTTGATTTAATAAATAAAAGACTCATTTAATCAGATTAATCACTTTATTCAAATTGAGGATTTAGTTTGAGGATAAAAAATAAAATAAAAAAAAATATTATAAAAAGAAAAAAAATATTTAATTTCTTTTTTAAATAAAAAACGAAGGTTCGAACGTTCGTTCGAAAAACCCTGACGATGTTCGAATCCCAAAAACAGGCTTCGGGGACAGCCTTAGTGCGCGTGTCCCCTCCCTACTTCCCATTTCCCCACGTGGAGTGCGCCTGATTGGGTAAACACGATGCTATAGTTGAGTGATCCGCGTTTCTCAGCTCCCTATTTTCTAAAAGAAAATGGCGGCTTGGTCGCGCGTCAACTTTTTATGCAGGAAATGGGACATGCAATTGCTGGAGCTTGATTCATATCTGCCATGCCTAGATTCACAGTTTGATCTGAATTTCGCTTGGTTCACTAATGGCTTCACTAAAATAATGTTTCTGACAACATTTTAGGCGAGAGTTTCTTAGAAATACTTCCTTGAAATATTCAATAAATAATTACTTTGCTGAACGCAAAGGGAGGGGAGGTGTGGCTGAAGCGTAGACTATAGGTAGCATGCACCCCTTTGTTTTGGTCAGAGATGCTGCTGCTCTAGTGACATCTAGTGGCTGCATCTGTGATATAGCACCTTTTTAACAAGGACTATTGGCAGGTTCATAATGGCTGCTGCACACTAGAGGAGAATTGGGCAGATTCTAGGCCCGGTTCACCCCTCCAGACAATTTCAGGGGCATTCCCAATTCCTGTAATGAATATGAAGCTTAACGATTTGCTCGCAAGCCAATCGGGAATATCAAACATGTTGAATATTTACGATTCCTAACTAAGGACAGGAGGAGCATGTTCAGTGCTAGGCTCACACTACCTAAATGCACCACTGAACGGCACAGGAAGTCCTTCATTCCGACAGCCATCAGACTATACAATGCATCACTGTGCCTCACTGCATCACTGAAAAAAAGATTATGCAGTGGTAGCAAAACGGAGAATCGTAGAAATCCAGTGGTATTGTAATCGACAGTGAAGCGTCCCGGTGTCGTGACGTCCATAACGACGAGACATGGACGTGACACGGAAGGCGGCACCGCGGAACCACATCCGTCTAATTTAGTCGACCCTCATCACAGGCAGACGCACCTAAGTGTCAGTGTTACCGATTTGGAAATGGCAATGCCGACCGTGCGTCTATTTCTGCCGTGCCCGTTTAGTCATGCGGCTATTTCCGCTGTGCCCGTTTAGTCATGCGGCTAATTCTAAAATGGGAAAAAAACATCCACACGCCGTTGCAATTTCCAATCCACTGACACCGTTTGCCTGTCTTCTTTTGTCTAATGTTCTACCGAAATAGTTCAAGTTGAAGTTTTGTTTTATTTGTCACATATAAGGTAGGTTACATGTACATTACAGTGAAATCCTTGCTTCTGTATGAGCCCCCTGAGCTTGTGCTTCCTACAGTAAAAGAAAACGTCAAAGAATAAAGACCAAACACTGTGCAATTTATACAATATACAACTAAAGTACGAAGTAAATGCAAAATGCAGGACGCCCCAGTGGCGCACCACGTAACTATGCTTGCGGCGTAATCGCAACGTCCTGGGTTCGAATCCAGCCCAGGGACATGTGTTGCAGGTCTTCCCCATCTATCACTCTGCCAATTTCCATTAAAAAAAATGAAAAAAATGCCATTAAAAAAGAAAAAGTGCAAAATGATAACTTTTTTTAAATGCAAGAATGAGATGTAGTGATGTTGTTCTGATGTTGTTCCGTGCCGGGTCTTTCCTAAACCTGTGTCTCCGCCTCTGGAACTTGTTGACTTTTGGAGTTTGGAATCGCAGGGAACATCGGTTTCCTCGTTGGCCTACCCCACCCAACCCCCCACCCCTCCTCTACTGCTCCTGAACCGCTTTGGCCGCCAGGCTAAATGTGGCTGGAACAGGAGCGGCTAGCCGAGACGAGGCCTTGATGATGCCGCTCGTCGTCTCTGAGTGATAGTGGGAGGAGGGAGGGAGGGAGGGAGGGATGGAGCGCGGGACATAGCTGTGGTCGGCCTCTCGCTCCGTGCCGCGGGGAGGGAGCGCCCGGCGGGGGGAAGAGGAGGGTTACTGTAGCCTGGATGCTGCTGGTGTGTTTATACTGCGGTGGCCACAGGCTTGAGTCCAGGGCTGCTCGCGGAGCCACTGGAACAATGTCAGCAGCACTCGCTGGCTGCCACCACAGGCATCCTGCACGGAGCTCCTCTCGGAGGGAATATGAACTGTTATTCCAGCCTCTCTAGTGGGAGGACGGAGCCAAACCAGCATGGAAAGGCCTTGATTATAACTTAGAGAGGACACACACTAAGACAGATGGACTCATACATACATACATACATACATACATACACACACACTAAGACAGATGGACTCATACATACATACATACATACATACAGTACATACATACACACTAAGACAGATGGACTCATACATACACACACATTAACACTTTGAGTGCCAGCAGGGGGCGCACGATTTAGCGCTTGAGTGCCAGCGCTGTAGTCAATGGGAGGGCGAGCACATTTGCGAACGCATAAACTATATCTTAAATGATGGCTATGTGTCTAATATGCCCGTCGCTTATCAATGACTTGCTTGCAGTCAACATGTATGAAACGGATTGTTTTTTCATCGGTACATTTCCGTTTTATACCATTTTGAAAAACGCTTGTTTTTGGACATTTCCAGAAAATAAAAAAGATTCTGTGATAAACACCCTTTAGTGGAATACACAAAAAACGTTGTAATTTTTCGGCCTATTTATGAATCATTTTCAAATAAACGCTAGATTATCGATGGTATATGTGTACTTATGCACGCTAGAGAAGCGGGCTGAAAATCTATCTATTTCCTGATCAGCACACACACACACACACACACACACACACACACACACACATATAGGGGACACGTTGATATATATGTGAAAAAAACTCTGATTACCCCAAGACTGGTAAAATAGATTCCTTACCTCAGATCAGATGTTCTCCAAAAAGATTATTCCAATTCCTGATCGCCATTCCAAATATCGATCCCGTTTATTGATCCAACGCTGGGTGCTCAAAACACATATTCCACGCTGTTCTGATGGACCTCAATGACTGCAATCGGCTCGGGTTACATGCCTGAGAAGTAAAATGTGGATTCCGGATTTTCCCCATGCATTTTCATTCAGTCCAATCCAATGGGTGCATTACCATCCGGGAGACGATAGGGGGCGGTATTTTCCCTGTTCGAGCTCAAAGCCAGTCCCAATGGTAACGTGAGGCTAGATTGATGAAAAATGAATGGAAATCGCTAATAAAAAAAATAACGATTAAATAACAAGATTTCTCGTCATTGGCACTCAACGTATGGCATGAAATAACGAGATTTATCGTGGCTGGCACTCAAAGTGTTAAGACAGATGGACTCATACATACATACATACACACACACACAGACACACACTAAGACAGATGGACTCATACTGTACACACACTAAGACACACATACTAAACAAGAACATATCCATACACACCACCAATACAGACACACTCACACAAATTCATGCATGCACACACACACACACACACACACACACACACACACACACACACACACACACACACACACACACACACACACACACACACACACACCAATAGGGACAGACCCACTTAAATGCATGGCAAACTAACACACACACTTTATTTTCTATGTTTTATTGACTACAGCTTATTACTCTCGAACGAGATGCAGTACAATTTCAAATGTTACCAGCTGTTTTGACTGGACCAGAATGGAATCTCACGTTGAGCAGCCTCGCCTCTCTCCTCTCCTCTCCTCTCCTCTCCTCTCCTCTCCTCTCCTCTCCTCTCCTCTCCTCTCCTCTCTTCTCCTCTCTTCGCCTCTCTTCTCTCCTTGCCTCTCTTCTCCTCTCTTCTTCTCTCTTCTCTCCTCTCTTCTCTCCTCTCCTCTCTCCTCTCATATCCTCTTCTCTCTCCTCTCCTCTCTTCTCCCATCGCCTCTCCTCTCCTCCCCTCTCTCCTCTTCTCTCCTCTCCTCTCCTTATCTCCTTATCTCTTATCTTCTCTCTCTCTCCTCTTTTCCCCTCGCCTCTCGCCTCTCTCTTCTCTCCTCTTCTCTCTCCTCCTCATCTCTTCTCTCTTCTCTCTCTTCGCCCCTCGCCTCTTCTCTCCTCTCCTCTCCTCTCCTCTCTCTTCTCTCTCCTCTCTTCTCCCCTCGCCTCTCTCTTCTCTCCTCTTCTCTCTCCTCTCTCATCTCCTCTTCTCTCTTCTCTCTCCTCTCCTCTCCCCTCGCCTCTCCTCTTCTCTCTCCTCCTCTCGCCTCTCCTCCCCTCTCTTCTCTCTCCTCTCTTCTCTCCTCTCCTCTCTTCGCCCCTCGCCTCTCCTCGCCTCTCTCCTCTTCTCTCCTCTTCTCTCTTCTCTCTCCTCTCTTCTCCCCTCGCCTCTCTCTTCTCTCCTCTTCTCTCTCCTCTCTCCTCTCCTCTCATCTCCTCCTCTCTTCTCTCTCCTCTCTTCTCCCCTCGCCTCTCCTCTTCTCTCTCCTCTTTTCTCCTCTCGCCTCTCCTCCCCTCTCTTCTGTCTCCTCTCCTCTCTTCTCTCCTCTCCTCTCTTCTCCCCTCGCCTCTCCTCTCCTCCCCTCTCTCTTCTCTCTCCTCTTCTCTCATTTCTCCTCTCCTCCCTCTCCTCTCACTTCTCATCTCCTCTCCTCCCCTCACTTCTCCTCTCCTCCCTCTCCTCTCTCCTCTCTCTAAATGGTTAGACATGTGAAGAGAACAGAATGTTTGAAAAGCCTGTATGAGTCAAGACTGTTATGTAGCAGAATTGCAGAGAAGCACTGGACAGTCGGTGTGGTAGATGTACTGTGTGCGTGTGCAAGAACACATTGTGTGCACGTGTGGCCGTGTTTGTTCTGTATCTCGGTGCACATGTTGAGAGAGTGCGTGGTCGGAGCCTCTCCGTGGGGGCTGGCGGTGTTGATGATGATGATGATGATGCTCGGAGAGAGGCTGAGTCAGTCCTCGCTATGTGTGTGATCCCTCTAATACAGACAGGGTGACCTTGGCTAACGCACAAAACACACACACGCACACACACATACATCCATACCGAAGGTGAGAGCATTCATTGCACTTGTCGACGTGAGAGACTTGAGATGGAAAGGGGGATGGAAAAAGGTTGCTAAAGTGCAGGGAGGGACTGTGAAGGAGAGCAGCTGATGAGGAAGACGAGCGAATGATTGAATAATAGCCTGTGTGCTAATGAGATCGGGCAGAGGGAGAGAGAGTACGGGTGGGGGAGTAAGGGAGGGAGAAGGTGGATGTAACAGATGGTTGAAAGGTGACAGAGAGATGGAGAGACAGATGGAGGGAGGTAAGGCTGTCCCCGAAGCCTGTTTTTGGGATTCGAACTTCGTCAGGGTTTTCTATCTGCAGTCGTCGACACAGTCAACCATCAGATCCTCCTCGTGTCCCTCGCAGGAATGGGAGTGGCTGGCTCTGCGCTGACATGGCTGACATCATACCTCAATGACCATTCCTACCAAGTGTCATGGAGAGGGACCCTGTCTGCCCCCCCAGGGCTCGGTCCTTGGACCCCTTCTCTTCTTCCTCTACACTAAATCTATGGGTAACATTATCACGTCTCATGCCTTCTCGTATCATTGCTATGCCGATGATACTCAACTCTTCCTCTCCTTCCCTCCCTCAGATATCCACGTCTCTGAGCCGATCTCGGCCTGTCTGTCTGACATCTCCACCTGAATGACGACCAACCACCTCAAACTGAACCTAAGCAAAACAGAATTGCTTCACCTGCCGGCCAAATCCTCCCCCCTGACCGACCTTTCCATCACAGTCGAGAATGCAACTGTGACTGCGTCCCCGACCGCCAAGAACCTTGGTGTTGTCCTCGACGACTAGTTGAACTTCTCTGCTCACATCGCAGCGACAACCAGAACCTGCAGATTCCTCCTGAGCAACGTCAGAAGGATACGCCCCTTCCTGACAAAAAAAGCCACCCAACTCCTCGTCCAATCAACAGTCATCTCCCGCCTCGACTACTGCAACGCACTGCTCGCTGGCCTCCCGGCCACTGCCACCAAGCCTCTTCAACTCATTCAGAATGCAGCGACCGGCCTGATCTCAAACCTATACCGAAGTCGGCCCATGTCACCCCACTTCTCAGGGACCTGCACTGCCCTCCGCCTACCTCCGGTCAATGGTCTCTAACTACACACCCTCAAGACCCCTACACTCTGCATCTTCTGGCCGACTCAGACCCACTCCTATCCGAGCTCCGGGAGGGTCATCAAAGAGAAGTCTCCTATTCTCTGTCCTTGCCCCACAATTTAGGACAGCCGAAACCCGTCCAATCTTTCGCCGTCGACTAAAGACACACTTCTTCAATCATTATCTAAAAAAATTAAATAAAAACTCTAACCCTATACCTAACCTTACTGTCATGCACTTGTCCTAATAAACTAACCTACACTGTAGCACGCAACACTTTGATGAACATTGTTACTCAGCTGATAGAGTTGTACCCTTCCTGCTGTCTTGTTGTACAAAACGTGTACGTCGCTTTGGATAAAAAAGTCAGCTAAATGACTAAATGTAAATACTCGCGCCGCCGTCTCTGATCCGTCCGTGCAGTGGCCATGAGGGAGAACAGCCTCTCCACGAAGGCATTTGTGACGGGGTTGTGGAGGCCAGCCGGATAGCCTTCAGTAGCATCTCCAATTAAACTCAAAGACTATTAAACTCGCACATCTCCACCGCTTCCCTGTGACACGGCAGCCAGGCGAACACAAAGCTTGGCATGGAGTGTGTGTCTTCAGCTGTCGCGCAGAAGTAATTGAAACCGAAAGTGCCAGGCTGTAGTCTAGACTGTAGTCGCTCAAACGGCATGCTAGAACATGGCTCTCAGAAGCCATCAGTGCATCTCTCTGTCCCAGGGAGACGAGACGACAGTGGCTCGGGAGGTAGAGCAGTCGTCTGGTAATCCGTAGGTTCCCGGGTTCGGTTCACGTTCCCCCCTGGGCAGCCTGTCGAAGTGTCCTTGAGCAAGACACTTAACCCCTAATTGCTCCCAATTGAGCAGGTTGGCACCTTGAATGAATGAATGAATGAATGAATGAATGAATGAATGAATGAATGAAAACTTTATTTAACAGATTGGGTACAATACAGTACGGCTCAATACACACAATTGTTAAGGGGATGCAAACCAAAATGGGTCCCCCATTTTCAATTCATAGTGACATTTATGACATACACAACATACATGACATTTATGGCATTTAGTACTGTTACATTTGTGACATATATGATATTCAAATATACAGTACTGTTACCCATAGATCCTCACAGAGTATATATATGATGGGGAGGGGACTGTACATTAGGAGGGGGTGGGTGGGTGACAGAGGAATATACATACGGTGGCTGTCGGTGTGTGGATGTGTTGTGAGTGAATGGGTAAAATGTGAGGAAAAGATTATAAAACTCTTTGGATAAAAGCACCATTTAAGCAGGGAGATACAGTGGCACGTACAGTAGGCCAGGCTACCTGCATCGGTGCGTGGCTTGTGATTTACTAAGAATTAATATACAGTATTTAACTATTCTTAAATATGGGTTTATTGAATTGCGGGATATTCTCTTCTGTTGTGGGATGCGGGACAAAAGGCTAAAATGCGTGACTGTCCCGCAGAAATGGAGACGTTTGGGCAGCCTGTGTACCTAATCTGACATTTATTTAAATTACATTAATTAAAGGGTAAAATCAGAATTAAAAAAAATAATAATAATAATTGGGAGATGTCTGAATTATGACAAAGTAGAAATGTTTGCCAAAAATAGACCATGAATGAAATATCGTAATAATACGGCAAAACCACAATTATACTGCTGCTTATTATTGCAATACGGAGAAATCCATACCTAGACACATCAATGTAGGTCTATGAAGTAGGCGTGGAGTAGGCGACATGTTGTTGGGACAATTCGGAAACGCACAAACATCAACCATTGTTTTTATCTGATTATCCAACCTAAGAAACGTTAGTGGTTAATGTTACTCCATAGAAATATTTTTGTTTTCCCGGCTCAGACACACACACATACTCACATACACTCACACACACGCATACATACTCACATACTCACATACACTCACACACACGCATACACTCACTCACTCACACACACACACACACACACATACACACACACACACGCAGACACACACACACACACACGTCACACACACACACACACACATACATACTCGCATATACTCACACACACACATACACTCACACACACATACACACACACACATACATATATGCACACACATCTTGCGCATCCAACTGTGTCGCAAGGTAAACACACACAACGCCTCACAGGGGTTTGAGAGCGAACACGCACACACATAGGTAGTGGTACAGTCAGTGGCTCACAATGAAGAAACAGGACAATCATTGAGCCAAATGATCTACACACAGTAATAATAATCAAATAAACCAATCATCCTAATCCTGTATTGAACTCAGAATGCCAATATACAGAGTGAATTCCGATACAGACATTGGACGATCAAGCCAGCATAGTGAGGTGAGGAGGCCTTCAGTATAGCCTCTTATCTAACGCCACCTCCTCTCCTCTGCCTGGGTGATGTACAACATGTTTTATGTATCGCACATACAGTAAGTGTATGTGTGCAGGAGCGCACGTGTGTGTGTGTATATGTGTCTCTGCACTGTGCACACGGGGCGATGTCGTATGAATGTGCCCTCATGGACGACTTCTGCACATGCGAGCAGTGTGT
>NW_028169658.1:5000-19000 GCF_963971535.1 Notolepis coatsorum | reverse complement strand
TTGTTTCGGAGTTGGTTAAGGTTAGAACGGTTAAGTTTAGGCGCTGTTAAGGAGCTGGTTAAGGTTAGAGTTTGTCTTAGAGAATGGCAATATTCTTTCTATGGTTAATGTAACTGAGGGGTACAATTCCCTGACTGTATTGAGAGTATGGTATTATTAAACCACTACTTAGTTATGTACTTTAATTACTGGCCATACAGTACATGAATATATATGGTGAACACCCACACAAGAATACGGCATTGACACATAAAGTTCTATTTGGAGGGTATTTATTATTATCAGAGCAAGCAACGTTAGGTTACAGATTGAGAATTATACTCGCGCTTGTAAGGCGAAGAACACACGTAAAGTAGGTCAAGAGCGTAAGTCAATGAGAATAGTAAGATGGGTCTAAACTGACGCCACCTGTGGCATAGCAATTACATAGGGCACACTAGTACCAGCTGGAGACACTGGGGGGTTCCCTCCGGGTGTAAGGCCGGCAGGGTAGAGGAATGTTCGGGTACAAAGTCTGGGTCAACAAGGAATAAAGAGGCTCCAGCTACGGGAGTCGGTACATGTACTCCCTTGATCGGCAGACAAAGCAGCAGTTGTAATCCAAGTATGCTCGACAGCATGGATGAAAGCTAGCCAGCCTCTTCCTAGAGGCGGGCTCGAGTGATGCTCCTCACGGGGGGTAGATCCCAAACGATAGTGGAATCCACGGTACTCTCATTACTGTACTAGTAATGAACGAACTGCTGCTGTTTCCACCTGCGGCGTATTTATACGTAAGGTGAATTATCTAGTGCCAACCTCAGTTCTGTCTCGTATTACTGCGCAAACCTGGACATGTTGAGACATGCCTTGGCTTTGCCTTTGAACTTGCCGTTGGGGGTATGGTCGTTGGCGCCTAGGGGTCGCTGTCCAATAGGAGAGCGAATATTATGGTCTGGTTTGTACCCAGGTAAAGGGATATTCCGTGTATATATACAAAGAATATACAAGGGATATCAAACGATATACAAATATTATACAAGGGATCTCAAGCAATAAATATATATATTCGGTTTAATCTGACCCTTTGTAACAGCCGCCTCCTAATTAGTCCGCACCTAATTAGATAAAGCAAAGACAGATTAATCGTCTTGTCAACTACTCAATGTCTGTTGTGGGGAGTAGGGCAATTCACAAAGTCAGTGGGTCATGATCGTCATCAAGGGAGTCAGGGAGCCTTGGCAACTCTATCAGCCTCGCCACGGGTCGGGTGTATGTCCGTCCCTGGACAAGAACTTCTGCCGCTCTGACCTTTCCGTCGGCACCAGTGATCACTTTGCTTACGCGGCCGGCCGGCCACGCAGCTCGGGGTAGTGACTGGTCTATGATCATAACGACTGTGTCCACTTTTAAGTTGTCCCTGTCCTTGACCCGCTTCTGACGGGCTGGCCGGGATGGTAGGGGGGCTTAGGAGGAAGCGGGCCTGAGACTGGTTGATCTGTGCTTGGCTGTGTCTCCACATCCTCCGTCTGTTCCTCTTGTTCGGTCTGTACCCCATCTGAGGAGGGGCCGGTTCCGGCCGCCCCATCAAGAAGTCGTGTGGGGTGCTGGGCTCGAGGTCAGCTACGTCGCTTGGAGCGCAGCTGAGGGGGGTGGAGTTCGGAACTCCCTCTTCTTGGGCCCACGGTTCTCTCACAGGCCTCTCGTCTAATGTCAATAGCCTCTCAACGGGCTGTACGAGAGAGTGGCCTGTGTCGCTCACCTTTGTGTGCAGGCAGCGTGTAGACGTGGGTTGACTGTCAAGTACGTAGAGGGGGCCCTGGAGCGTCCACCCCAGTCGGGTCTGAACCGCGACTGGGCATCCTTTGGGTCCGATGTGGGCCGCCTCAATTGGGAGAATGAGGTCCGCGTGGTCGGAGCCTATGAGCAGGGTCGGTGTGGCGCCATCGATGAGCGGTATAGGTAGTTGACGTAGGTGCACGTACTTCGCCATCAGCTGTAGGATGGGGTAGGTGTACTGTGACAGGCCTATGTCGTGGCTGGTGAAGACGTTGGTGATGCTATACTGCTTCTCGGGCTGGTCCACCGCTGCTATCGTGAAGGAGACATTTTCACCCTTTATGGTCTTCTGGTCTCTTCTAATGGTACGGATTGTCATTGTTCCTTTGGCACCCCGCAGGCCCAGCTGGGCTGCGGCGGAAGCGAGGAGGAGAGTCTTTTCAGACCCATCGTCTAGGACGGCGTAAGTGTCCAGGACCTTGTCCTCGTAGCTCAGGAGCACTCTGACCACTTTGATGAGCACTCGGGGGGTCCCGCTATGCTGGTCTATGTGGAGCACTCCTGTTGGTGGGTTGCCTTGGATCTTCTGCTGGTGGGCCCCGCACAGTGATGCGCGGTGAGCGGCGCCCGCCTGGGCCGCCTCACGCCACTGATCAACTTGGACGGGGTTCAGTGTCTTGTATTCGGCGCACTGTGCCAGCCAGTGTCCGCCGTCGCAGTAGGTACAGACGATCTCCCGTTCCTCTCTGGCGGGGGAGTTGTGACTCGACGGTGGTGGCGCCGACTCGGGGTAGTACTGGTGACACTGTCGGTCCCCGTGTCTGCTGCGACAGTCGGGACACCAGGGGGTGGTTTCAGGCCTGGTCTGTGGTGACACCGCCTCGGCCTGATACATCACCGTGACGGGCCCACTTTGGTTTCCTGGCGGACGCTTGTTGATGTCGTGCAGGACCTCCAAGTGGGCGCCGTCGCACTTGCTGCATTTCTTCTTTAAACGACACTCAGCTGCCATATGGCTGCGCGCGCAGCGGAAGCAGCGGCGGTTGGCTTTGATCCACTGACTCACCTCGTCAGTGGTCAGCTTCTTGAAAGTGTCACATTGATACAGCCGATGTTCCTTTGCACAGTACTGGCATTCAATCTTCCACTCCCCTTTGGTCGGGGGGTTGCTGTGGTTCTCGTGCTGCGGCACTGACTCGGCCTGGTGCATAATGGTCACTGACCGGCGGTTATCATTAGATCTCCGAGGTCCATCTCTTGGGCTTGGTCCACTCCACACGAACGTATCCAGTCGTAGGCTGCTGACTTCCCTCGCGAGGAAGGCGGCCAGGTCTAGGAGGGATGGCTCGGGACCGTCGGGATCACGGTGGTCTCTCTGCCGCCGAAAGCGCTCTTGGCGGGCTGGAGGGAGCTTCTCTAGTATTCGTTCCACATTAGAGTTAGCATATAGTTCGTATCTCCCTTTCTCCTTTTGGGACCCCAGCATCCCTACCAGGGATTGTACCTTGATAGAGAGGTCATCCAGTGCTCTATTGTCTTTGGCTGGGGGGAGGCGGTCGATATCTCTTATTTCTTGTATCACGTAGTCCCATATGCGTCCATAACGCTGGTCGAGGGCCACTAGAGCCGCGGAGTATGGGGTACTTGAGTTGGAATATGCCAGCGCTATATTATGCGCTCTGGGCACCTTGAGGTGCTTGAGGAGGATGGCATATTTGTACGACTCATCTGGGACGTCGGACATCATAGTCTCCAAGCACATCCGTAATTCCGTGTACTGTGCTCTGTCCTCGTGCGTAAAGTCTGGGAACGTCGGTGTGCCAAGGTACGATACCATGGATGGCTGGCACATTGGTGAGCGTAGGGGAAGAGGCCTCCTGGGCGAGTCTCCCCGTACGTGTTGTCGTGGGTTGGTACTTGGTGGGTACCAGGGGCCGGGTACCCAGGTGCTGTTCCTCGGTGCTGACTGTACGTCAAACTCACCCGTGAGTTGGGTCGGGGGTTTGTAGTGCAGTGACTCGGGGCTGACGTCGGGGCTGTACTGGGCCTCCTGGTCCAGAGTACGTTGCTGCTGGTCGGCGCTCTGCTTCGCGCTGGGCATTGGCGGCGTCGCGCTGTGCATTGGCGGCGTCGCGCTGTGCTTCGCGCTGGGTATTGGCGGCGTCGCGCTGTGCATTGGCGGCGTCGCGCTGTGCATTGGCGCTGGCATGGGCGGCGTCGCGCTGTGCATTGGCGGCGGCGCGCTGTGCATCGGCGCGGCCTCTTTCAATGTTTTCTTCCGTCTGAAGGCGTCTGGTCTCCAGTCTTATGCGGTCGTCTTCACTCCTTTGTTGCGCCTGGAAGCGCTCTCGCTCGGTTGCAGAGTGTTCGCGTTCACTAAGGGCTTGCGCTTGGAGTTGCGCGTGAAGGCGCTCTCGTTGGTCTGCAGATTGTTCGCGCTCGCTCGTCTGTTGAGCCTGGAGGCGTTCTCTTTCCATGGTAGAGTGTTCGCGCTCACTAAGCGTCTGTGCTTGAAGTCGATCGCGTTCAGTGGAGGCTGCCAGGGTGGCGATGAATGCCTGCGCCAGCATCTGGTCCGCTTCGCTGGGGGATGACGCCGATGGAGGTGATCGGCTTCTGACAGTGCTTGTTGGAGATCTGTTCTCCTGGCGCGCTCCGAGGTCCATCTCCTGGGCGCGCTTCTCTTCTCTTGGTTGTGTGTCGGGTTCTGTCCCCGGAGCGCTTTCTTTATCCTGGAGCTCTCCGGGTACTCTCCCGGTGACGTTGTCTGGAGGTATAGTCTGGTCATGTCCCACCTGGTCCCCCCCGTGAGCTGAGTCAGTTTGGTCTGAATCCACTGGGGTCTCTACTGGTCGGGTCGCTTGGTCGATAGGATTTGACATGCTTTGACTATCCGCTTTATCCGCATTTAACGTCTGTTTAAAGCTAGGTATTAGACTGACAGCGTATTCCTCCAGATAGGGAGGGGGCTGACGTTTGCGCTGCGGGCGTTCTAGCTTGGGAGAGCCGCTTGGGGAGTGTTCACCGCTGGCCATGGTTAATATCAATATTATATTAAATATTACACTGATACCCTCCGGCTCGAAGGACCAATTGTAACTGAGGGGTACAATTCCCTGACTGTATTGAGAGTATGGTATTATTAAACCACTACTTAGTTATGTACTTTAATTACTGGCCATACAGTACATGAATATATATGGTGAACACCCACACAAGAATACGGCATTGACACATAAAGTTCTATTTGGAGGGTATTTATTATTATCAGAGCAGGCAACGTTAGGTTACAGATTGAGAATTATACTCGCGCTTGTAAGGCGAAGAACACATGTAAAGTAGGTCAAGAGCGTAAGTCAATGAGAATAGTAAGATGGGTCTAAACTGATGCCACCTGTGGCATAGCAATTACATAGGGCACACTAGTACCAGCTGGAGACACTGGGGGGTTCCCTCCGGGTGTAAGGCCGGCAGGGTAGAGGAATGTTCGGGTACAAAGTCTGGGTCAACGAGGAATAAAGAGGCTCCAGCTACGGGAGTCGGTACATGTACTCCCTTGATCGGCAGACAAAGCAGCAGTTGTAATCCAAGTATGCTCGACAGCATGGATGAAAGCTAGCCAGCCTCTTCCTAGAGGCGGGCTCGAGTGATGCTCCTCACGGGGGGTAGATCCCAAACGATAGTGGAATCCACGGTACTCTCCTCCAGCGGTAACGGTCCCAAAAGCAATATAATCCAACCAGAAATGGTTCTGCAATCGCCGGTGTAGATTCTCCTGTGCACTATACTTCACATTAAACTAGGTTGAACTTGACGTTATTACACTAAACTCTGACACTTTTACTATCCTATTCGCACATGTTCTAAGTGCTCTATTTAGACGCAAGGTTGCTCACTTCACTTGCACGTTGACTCGTGGTGAAGGCTGTACTAGTAATGAACGAACTGCTGCTGTTTCCACCTGCGCCGTATTTATACGTAAGGTGAATTATCTAGTGCCAACCTCAGTTCTGTCTCGTATTACTGCGCAAACCTGGACATGTTGAGACATGCCTTGGCTTTGCCTTTGAACTTGCCGTTGGGGGTATGGTCGTTGGCGCCTAGGGGTCGCTGTCCAATAGGAGAGCGAATATTATGGTCTGGTTTGTACCCAGGTAAAGGGATATTCCGTGTATATATACAAAGAATATACAAGGGATATCAAACGATATACAAATATTATACAAGGGATCTCAAGCAATAAATATATATATTCGGTTTAATCTGACCCTTTGTAACAGTTAAGGTTAAGGTTAGGCATGGTTAAGGTTAAGGTTAAGGTTAGGCATTGTTTCGGAGTTGGTTAAGGTTAGAACGGTTAAGTTTAGGCGCTGTTAAGGAGATGGTTAAGGTTAGCGTTTGTCTTAGAGAATGGCAATAGACAGCCTATTTCCGCATTGCCGCTCTCTCGCGCTGCCGCGGTCACATGGTCAAATTGTCACATTCTTGCACTCCTCCGCTGTTAAAAAGCAACACGCCTTCGTGACACCCCAGTGACCCCAGAGCGCTTACAGAGTCCATTATTCGTTCATACACAGTCATACTGGTGGTGGTAAGCTACAATTGCAGCCAGAGCTGCCCTGAGGCAGACTCACGGAAGCGTGGCGAATAATCATCGCCTACGGCCCCTCCGACCACCACCAACATTCATTCACATGCATACACATTCATAAAAGGCAAGTAGGTTAAGTGTCTTGCCCAAGGACACACCGGCAGTGGGATGGACATGGACTTGAGCGGGATTCGAACCACCAACACTTTGATCATTGGACGGCCCGCTCTACCACTGAGCCACGCCGCCCCACCTACTGCCACCTACTGCTTTGGCATTGTACTACATGTATATACATCACTGTACTCAGGAGGCAAAAACAATGTCTAACTTGCCTGCCATTACGTTGCGTTCTGAAAAGCGAAACGAAAACTGGCCATTAGTCTAACCGCAGCCTCAGTTTTGTAGGTATAAAGATGTTCCTCATTCAGTGGGGGTCCTCTCACTCCGGGTGTCCCAGCTAGTCACCTCGTGAGAGTCATCCAGCCATTCTCTGACTATTTTGTATTGATACTTTGACTGAGTTAATAAACTGTATTAACCAGGTCTCTTCTGATTGAGTAAGTTATTAAGCTTCTGCTATTTTCCACCACAATTGGCAGTCTGAAATGTTATAGAAAAATTACATAGATACTCCTTGCTGTTTGGCCAGGGTTAAAGGTCATGAGATTAACGAGCCTAAACAAGCAATCAGCTTGCTTTAATTAAAGGGGGATTTCACCCATTGTAATACATTTTGAACTCCACTTTGTCCTCTCATCATTTCATTGAGCTGTAATTAACATTATGCGTTCTTGGATTGGACGTACAATCTTGTACATGTTGTTCTTCACTAGATATGGGAGAGTACATATCTTTCAAGGAGTGTGTGTTTCTAAGGGCAGGAGGGACACTGCATGGTGTTGAACTTAATCTTACTCTCAATCCGTTGGCACTAATCCCCGGATTACAGACCCCTTAATCCAGACTACACACAGATCCATGCATGAGCACACACAGACATACATACTGAACACAGCAAGCAGACACACAAACTGTAGAAAAAAATGCACGTACGCACTACGCACAGACTGATGCAGTACATAGACTTACATTCATTACCTAACTGACTCTATCCTAACCTTAACCATAAGGACTATGTTTTGAACCATAACATGACCTTAATCTAAACCTAACCTAACTGAACCTAATCTAACCTACCCTAATCTAACCTAACCTAACCTAACCTAGCCTAACCTATTCCTAACTCCTTTACCTTGTGGGGTATAGACAAAAATAAATCTTATTTTAATCACAATATTGTGACGACATTTGGTCCCAACGGTAGGAAGATAAGGGGGCGGAAACACACATACATACATACATACATACATACATACATACATACATACATACATACATACATACATACATACATACATACATACATACATACATACATACATACATACACACTCTCTCTTAGCTGTCCATCGTGTTTGATGATGATGCTTGCTCCAGGGATGGGGTGAGTGGGGGGGGGGGGGGGGGTTAGCGACGCTGCCGCTGGTGCCACTTCTCGTGGGCGCTGAGTCCGATCCTTGAGCTGCACACCCGTCCACAGATGGCGCAAGGGAAGCCAGATACCTGGGGGATGCCAGCCGCCCGCTGGTGTCGTTGCGTGCACCTCTCAGATCTTCGGCCTTGGTTCGTTTGGTGTATTTGGGAAACTGCAGTGGCACAAGTGACTTGCCAGGCTGATCTGTCGAGTGCCAGAGTTTCAAGCTGCGTGATGTTTGCACACTTTAGGAGGTCCCTGGTGTCGTCCTTAAAGCGTCTCGTTTGGCCTCCAGCAGCCCGCTTTGCTCCTCTCAGTTGGCCATAGAGGACTTGGCGGGGCAGGCGGCCGTCAGGCATACGTATGGTGTGCCCTATCCAGCGAAGATGTTTTTTGGCCACAGCTGCAGCCATACAGATTGAGTTGGTGTTGGATGTCTGTGTGGGGGACTCGATCTTCCCAGGTCAGGCTGAGGATCCTTTGGAGGCAACGGATGTGGAAAGCATCCAGGTTGGTGATGTGCCGGCGGTATGGGGTCCAAGATTCTGCTCCATAGAGCAGAGTGGAGAGACATACTGCGTTGTAAACGGCAACCTTGGTGCTGATCTTCAGGTTTCGGTTTTCAAAAACCCTGCTGTGTAGGCGTCCAAAGGATGATGCCGCTTTATTGATACGTGTGTGTATCTCCGCGTCAAGGGAGCAGCATGAGGACAGAGTGGAGCCGAGGTAGGTGAAATGATCCACTGTTTGGAACACCGTTTATGTGAAAACTGGGAGGTGTAGAGGTTCGGGAAGTGAGTTGGGACATGACTTCGGTTTTTTGTATGTTGACCTGGAGACCGAAGGATTGGTACAGGCTGGATATGGTGTCAAGAGCATGCTGCATATACTCTGGACTGTGAGCTAAGATGGCACAGTCATCAGTGTACTGTAGCTCACAGATTTGGCAGGATTTTGTCTTTGTGTGTGCCTGGAGCCGGCGGATGTTGAAGAGACTACCATCAAGGCACACACACACACACACACACACACACACACACACACACACACACACACACACACACACACACACACACACACACACACACACACACACACACACACACACACACACACACACACACACACACACACACACACACACACACACACACACACACACACACACACACACACACACACACACACACACACACACACACACACACACACACACACACACACACACACACACACACATTCTGGGGATAATAAACATCCACTTTTGACCTCCAACTCCCCCCTGAACAATATCACCGCTTATCATAGACGAGGCATGAGATTACGCGCGCACACACACACACACACACACACACACACACACACACACACACACACACACACACACACACACACACACACACACACACACACACCAGAAAATTATGTTTTGTTTGTCAATCTGTATTCTGTACTGGTAACATCATTCTAATCATTACAGCAAGCAGATTTAAATATAAACTAATCGTCAGAGTAGCCTGGTAACGGTTTGAACTACAATGCATATAGCTACTGTCTCTGACATGGGCACAATCCCCATGGAATCATCTGTTGCTACACCTTCTAAATTGCCAATTATTTCACTTGAATCCACAGTCAGTCTGAATCCATTTACTTAAAAAAAGAAATGGCCTGGGTTTAAATGTGAGGAGTATATTGCAACATAAATAATTAGACCACTTGAGGAGCCTGATCTCTCGGACGGATCCGGATGTCGTAGTCAGTGGCGATTCTAGGAATTTCTTAACAAGGGGACACTGGGGGGGGGGGGGGGGGGGGGGGGGGGGGGTGCATGAGCTAGTATGGGGGTGGGGGGGACGGGGGGACGGAAGTAAAAAAAATAATTTTTGACATGCATTAAAGAATAATTTTTTTATTATATATAGCTACGTATGACCGGTAAGTATAAAGCAAGTTGGGTTTATCTAGACAGGTAGCCTAAGTGTAGCAGGTAAGGTATAAAGGTAAGTATATTAGGTTACATTATTTTACCAATAGCAGATCAGACAACTCTTTTCAGCCATTGGGGTTCATAGAAAATATTTTATTGGCACCACTGCTGTACAAGTCTCTTTTTTCACATGAAAGACACAACAACACAATAATAATAATACATAAGACATCACAGGACAGAAACGTATTGCAATAATGACAAGATAATAGAGATAAAATTGAATAAATAAAATTAAAACAGAAATAAAAATGTTATTATATTGATAGACATTACAAAAGAGATTCCTAATTACAACAATAATTGTTCACCCAAGGGCTGTCTACTATTAACAAACCTAAAACATGTTAGCCATTGTAGGTCATTCACCAGGTCAGAGCGAAATAGTGAATTATAGGCACAACTCCCAATATCAGTAACGGGTTATTCTAAGAATAACATTTGTCTAAGAGCCCAATAGCCAGCAAGGCCACTGGACTGGAGACCAGAAGCAGAGCAGCCATTGTAGTGCTGTACAAGCATTTTAAAGTGTTTTATCACTCAATAAATTAAATTAATAATAAACTAAAATAATTGTATCACTCTATCAAGTTTGTATCACTCTATCAAGTTGCCCCATGGCATGAAATTATTCATTCATATTAATTTAATGTGAGTGAAAGGTACATGCATCGTTTCAAATATTGTATTGCTACCAGTGCTGTGCTTATTTACATTCATACAACTGGTTACAAATCAAAAAGTATTTTAAACAAGTGTTTTCTCACTCAATTATCAAGTTGCCCCATGACATGAAAGGGATTCAAGTATTTCATGAATGCAAGGTACATACATAATATTTTATTGCCTCCACTGCTGTCAGACAACTATTTACTTCTCCAAGTATTAACATAAATGACCACTCATTAGCAGATCAGACTTTTCTCTTGTAGTACTTTTACCACTGGACAGTGGTGCAGTGCTGGGCAACCGCGGTCAAACGGCGTTTGGGCTTCGAAGTGCGCGCATCCTATTATTATGCAAAGTCTAGGTGATAAGTGCCTAGACTTTGCATAATAATAGGATACCGTTTGGCCTCCGCCCATATTACGACTGCACCCCTGCCACTGGATGGCACTATCACTAAATACCACCTCTGCTTGTAAATGCTGTATGGTGCAACAAGCTCTGGTAAATATACAACAGGTTATGGGCCAAGATCGACGCTAAGAAGCTACACAGAGTTTTGTGTGAGATGAACAGTAATGTGGGATTTCACAATGGATGACAAGCTGTTTATTGACCGGCTGAGCGAACCAGAGAACTGGGCAGCTGGAAGTTTCAGATGGAGCACTTGCTAAAAGCAGATACATTAGCTGCATATGCTAATGCTCAAGCACGGGCTGAGTTTGATAAATGGAGAGATATATACAATATACAGTAAATAAATACAGTAAAAATATACTGAGGTCTACAGTAGGTGTAATATTGCACAGTGCTGTTTCAAAACTAAGAGTCCAGGAAGATGGTAACTGTCACTCTGTGCTCAGTGATGCAGTGAGGCACAGTGATGCATTGTATAGTCTGATGGCTGTTGGAATGAAGGACTTCCTGTGCCGTTCAGTGCTGCATTTGGGTAGTGTGAGCCTGGCACTGAACATGCTCCTCCTGTCAGCCAAGTCTCTGTATAGTGGGTGGGAGGGGTTTTCCCTGATGGCCTGGAGCTTAGCAAGGCTCCTCCTCTCCGCCACCCTCGCTAGAGAGTCCAGCTCCACCCCAACCACGCTACTGGCCTTCCTGACCTTATCCAGCCTGTTTGTGTCCCCTGCTCTGTAACTAACCAGCATTATGCATTATTATTAATTTGAGACATATATACATATCTTCTGTATATTTAGCAACCTATAATTGACTCTTTGATGTCCGGCTCTGACCTTTTTTGATTGATTGATTGAAAACTTTATTAACAGATTGCAGAATGGGTACAATACAGTACGGCTCAATACACACAATTGTTAAGGGGATGCAGACCAGAGAAAGACTTTCGTCTTGTTTACATCAGGGTCCCTCATTTTCAATTCATAATGACATTTACTGTATGACATACACGACAACATACAGATATATATCATGACATTTATGACATACATCTACATGACATAGATATACAGTACTGTTACATTTGTGACATACAAGATATGCAAATATACAGTACTGTTAAATAGAGATCCTAACAGAAAATATATACATATGGGGGGGAGGAAACTGTACATTATTTCGGAGGGGGTGGGAGGGGGGGTTTAGACATTTACGGGGGCCAGGTGCTCTTTGTCTTTCTTTGAGAGCGGTTTTGAAGGTGGGATTACATTTTTAAATAATTTTTAAGGCTGTGGGTAAGGCGTTCCACATTGATGTGGCATAATTGCAAAACGTGTTTAGTCCCTTGTTTGAGCCGAATCTGGGTTGAACATGAAAGCAGTGAGGTAAGTTTGTCTTCTTGAAGTTGTTCTGACTGAATCTGCAGTGCACCCGGCTTCTCAGTCTGACGTCGTTGCACTTCCAAATTGCAATCAGCGCTGGAGTTGTCAAGGGTTGCTTCTTGAAGCAGTCAAAATGCACTCCTTGGCTACACCTATAATGGTTGTCAATCATTTTGACATCAGCTGTGACCGGTTCAGAAGAACCCACATTGAACTTGAGAGGTTATGTATCCTTTATTCCTTCCGCACCGGCAAATTATAGTCCCCTCAGGGCATTATGGGGTAGAACACATAGTAGCATACTACAAGACCTAGGGGTCCATAAAGACGACTTCAAACTGGAAATAGTAACAGATGAGGTACTCAAAAAACTGAGCGCCCTCCAACCGAACAAGGCCACTGGCCATGACAACATCCCCTCCAAATTCCTCAGAGACTCAGCAGCCGCCATCACCCCAGTCATCACACACATAATAAACCTCTCCATGAAACAGGGACACGTCCCCAAGGACTTCAAAATTGCGAGAGTAACACCCCTGCACAAAAGGGCAGCAAATTAGACCCAGGCAACTACCGCCCTGTTTCTATCCTTACATCCATCTCGAAAGTCATGGAAAAAATAGTATATGAACAGGTCGAAAAGTACCTCGCGGAAAAAAATCTAATCTACGAATTCCAATCTGGCTTCAGAACATCCCACTCCACTGACACATGCCTTCTCTATTTGAACGACCACATCAAACAAGAGGTGGACGCGGGCAAATACTGCGGCATGGTCATGCTGGACCTACAAAAGGCGTTCGACACTGTCAATCACACCATTCTGATTGACAAGCTAAAAGCAATTGGTTTTGATAGTCTATCAGTGAGCTGGATACAATCCTACCTGGAGGGGAGAGAACAGATGGTGGAGGTAAACGGTACCCTATACCCCCCCCCCCCCCCCTCCAGTGAGCTGTGGTGTTCCACAAGGAAGCATACTAGGACCGCTACTGTTCCTAATTTATGCAAATGACATGTCGTCAGCTTGTGACTGCAACTTGTTCCTGTTTGCGGACAACTCAGCCCTGCTGGTCTCTGACAATAACAAGTTACAGGTTGAAAAAACCCTCAGCTCGGAACTAGGCAAAATCTGCATATGGCTCGCCGATAACAAACTATCATTACACCTGGGTAAAACAAAGTCCATTCTCTTCTTCTCTTTCTCCTGGGTCCTAGTGCCCCCCCCACGTTACACTATTATGTCATGCACATGTATTTTATATGTTAATACAATTGCATTTATCTATAGTCCTAATTCTGTCACTGTTTGATGTCACAAAGAAGGGTGTATCCAAAAGCTGTCTACAACATTTGTAACGGGTGATGAAAAAGTAATCAAATAATTAACTGTATTAGACATTTGTTAATGATGAATAGGCTTCACTTCAGATTAGGGCACACAATAGCATCTGCAAATGATTTATAGATGTTTTATGAATGTCTTAACAAATCATTTGTTGAACATGAACAAATAAATGGAGGTACAGTATAGTCGTTTTTTCATATCCATTTTTCAAAGCATCTACAAATGTGTTACTACACATTAAACAACATTATTTAATGATGAACAAATCAAGTACAAACAATGTTGATAATGAGTTATAAATAATGTAGAACTAATTT
>NW_028169659.1:29515-65326 GCF_963971535.1 Notolepis coatsorum | reverse complement strand
GTGCCGGGCTGCGAGCACGCAGACTGACAACTCTGAGAGGGCTCTATTCGAAATGCCAGCGGCTGACCTCAAAGTTATGGCCGTGGGGATGTTGGTATAGACTACTGCGCTGCCCGCCTACCCACACTAACCCCATTAATGGAAAAGTGGCAGAGAGTGAGAGAGAAAGAAAGAGATTGAGAGAGAAAGAGGGTGACTCTGTGGTTTGATTCCAATTGCTATTTACCCAATGGCCGTGCCCCCGCAATCCCGTGGTTTGCCTAATTACAATATGTCCTTCTCTCTCACTCTCTCTCTCTCTCTCTCTCTCTCTCTCTCTCTCTCTCTCTCTCTCTCTCTCTCTCTCTCGTCTCTTCTCTCTCTCGTCTCTCTCTCTCTCTCTCTCTCTCTCTCTCTCTCTCTCTCTCTTCTCTCTCTCTCTCACTCACTCACTCACACAGACACACACTATTTCTCTCTGTATGTCTTTCCCTCACGCTAATGAATCTAATCTAACAAAAGTTCTGTTCTGAAAAAGAACTGTAATGCATTCTAAAATGGCTACTTGAAAACAACAACAACAACAACAACAACAACAACAACAACAACAACAACAACAACAACAACAACAACAACAACAACAACAACAACAACAACAACAACAGATTTAGTGACGTGTCCACTTCTTAGGCTACGTGTCTGGCAGGTATCGAGTTAAAACATATGAAAATGGATTCTAATATATTTTTCCTTGGTCTGCACGGAGTCATTCTTGGGTAATAAAAATGTGTCTCGCCAGCCAACCAACCCAGTGTTGTACCAGATACAGAAACACGTTTATTTATGTTACAAAGTTGAACGAAGTACAAGTCTAATGAGTATGAACACGTGTACGCGTTCTCACACACACTGTCATGGATGCAGGCACACACACACACACACACACCTGGACTAACCCCATATCAAACCAAATAGGCACCTACGCACACAAGCACTCACACAGGCATGCGTGCACACCCACACGCGGCACCACACCACACCATACCACACCACACCACACCGACTCCTAAACACACTCAGACACGCTCGCAGACCACACCTCTCCTCGCCCGTTACCGGGGCGAAAGGTACAGGCTGCTCCTGTGCCGTGGCAGCTTCACAAATAGACTTGTTTTCCACCAAGAAGGAAAGTATGACACGACAAAAAAAAAAAACGTCCGACACTCGCACCACGCTCCGTCCGCTCAAATACTCGCCCCCCACCCACCCGTCCCGGTCGTGTAATGAGACGTTTACGGTCCAGCATGGAAGGCCGCTGTGTACGGGGAGGGACGGGAGCCGAGGACATCGGGCCGCGGTCCAGAACCATTAAGGGAGACCGTGAGTTTCCATCGCCATTCACTTCACACATCGGGATGGGTTTAATGTTTTCTTTACGACGCTGCGGATTGTTCAACATTTATTATTGAGAGCGTATATTGTATCGAGAGCTCTTGGGAGGCATTGGAAAGCCTGCATGTGCATGTGTGCGTGCGTGCGTGCAAGTCTCTGTGGCGACCTAGACCGACGGTGGCGGCGCCCTTTCCGGAAGGAGGATTTTTCCTATTTTCCTTATTTTCAAAAACTTTTTTGGAAAGCGCGCGGGTACAGAGCGTCACACAAGCGTCATCTCAGTGTTTTCCATCGCCAGCTCCTCAGCCAAGAGGCACACTAGCAGCTTAGGCCTGGGTCTCACGGTGCCCCTGCCCCCACCCCCCCCGCCCCCGGCGCTCAGAGGCACGATGACTTATGGAATGTGACTGTAAAAACGTAAGAGTGCTGGTGTGGTGCCGGGGACCTAGAACACACTGGACTGCCAAGAGAACTGAGAGGAGAGGAGGAGGAGGAGGAGGAGGGAGGAGTAAAGGTAAACAGTTAGACGGATAGAAGTCTGTGAAACAGGGTAAGGGAAAGGAAAATAAGTTTGTGTTTTGAGAGAGTGACAGAAAAGAAGAGGAGGAGGAAGAAGGAGGAAGAGGAGGGGGGATTTCTACACCCTCCCAGACCGACTGTAATGTTCGTATTTTTTGTTGTACATTTTTTTTTTTTTTTTTTTTTTTTTTTTCTCCATTTTTCCTCCGATTTTCTCCCATCCCAATGTTAGTCGTATGCCAATTCCCAGTCCCTTCCTGGTCGCTGCGCTTTACCCCCCACAGTCAGATCATTTGGGAGAGTGGAGGCTACCACGTGCTTCCTCCGACACACGTCCAGCAATCACCGCTTCTTTTCACCTGGCAGCGCGGATTCTCATTGAGAGGGCGTAGCGTGTGGGAGGACCACACTATCCCCCTCACGTCCAATCCGCGCATAGCAGGCGCCCCGACCGAACTGTAGGAGTCGCTGTTTACAACGACCCCGGACCCACCCCGCCAGCTTCTCCACCCTCTGATACAGCCAATTGTATCAGTGCAGACGGCCAGCAAGCTGGTGACAACCCCGGAGCTGTGAGCTGGATTCGAACAGGTGAACCAAGCTCACAGCTCCGGGCTGGTGACGAACGCAATCTCCGCTCGACCACCTAACCGCCCGGTTTTGTTGTACATTTCTATGTATTTGTTTTGTCCAGGACCCCAGGAAGACTAGAGGCTCTTTCATGTGTCTCTAATGGGGATCCTTTAATAAACATAAACATAAACGTAATGTAGTCTACACCCTCCCCAGACTGACTGTAATGTAATCTCACCCTCCCAGACCACTGTAATGCAGTCTATACCTCCCCAGGACCAACTGTAATGCAGTCTATACCCTCCCCAGACCAACTGTAATGCAGTCTATACCCTCCCCAGACCAACTGTAATGCAGTCTACACCCTCCCTCCCCAGACTGACTGTAATGTAATCTACACCCTCCCCAGACTGACTGTAATGTAGTCTACCCCCCCCTCCCCCCCTACCCCAGACTGACTGTAATGTAGTCTACACCCTCCCCAGACCTGACTGTAATGTAATCCGACAGAGCAACAACCAGACGGAATTGGCATAACAACAATATCGGGGATCGAGAAGCAAATGATAAAAAGGCAAAAAGGAAAAAAGGCAGGGAAGACAGACAGATGAGAAGAAGAAGAATAGGATAAAGAAGAAGAAGAAGAAGAAGAAGAAGAGAAGAAGAAGAAGAAGAAGAAGAAGAAGAAGAAGAAGAAGAAGAAGAAGAAGAAGAAGAAGAAGAAGAGAAGAAGAAGAAGAAGAAAGAAGAAGAGAGAAGAAGAAGAAGAAGAAGGAAGAAGAAGAAGAAGAAGAAGAAAGAAGAAGAAGAAGAAGAAGAAGAAGAAGAAGAAGAAGAAGAAGAAGAAGAAGAAGAAGAAGAAGAAGAAGAAGAAGAAGAAGAAGAAGGAGGAGGAGGAGGAGGAGGAGGAGGAGGAGGGAAGAAAGAATACAAAGAGAAGAAGAAGAAATGAAGAAGAAGAAAAGAAGAAGAAGAAAAGAAGAAGAAGAATAGGATAGAGGAGACAGATGCTTTGACCCGTCGCTGGTCTGTTCCTATTTCCATGCAGCCTATCAGGCCTGTAGAGAAACAGTAGAATTGGGTGGTCCACACATTTACCACCCAACACCCACACCCTATCCTGTCCTAATCCCCCCATCCTCTTCCTCCCTACATCATCCCTCCCTCCCTCCATCCATCCAGGGTTTCACCTCATTCTGAAGCCTGGCCTGGGGCCCAGGAGTGTGGGACAACACGCCACTTTACAGCCAAGACACCCCGGCAGCGCTGTGGTACGGGACAACCGATAGACCGCTGCGTACATAATACATAATGTACTCTCATGAACACACGCACACACACTCATATACACACACACATTTACACACACACATACACACTGCACATAGCGGGCCAATTATTTCCTGTGGCGATGGTGGTGTGTGGAGCTCTCTGCTTGGTCAGTCTATCCTGGCTCAGTTCGGATCACAACTGGCTTACCGGGTTAACCCCTGAGAGGAAGCGGGTCCGTGTTAAACTGGGCCGGGACACGCAGCCAGATCCAGAACCACTGAGGTCATGGAGGGAAAAGACGTGAAGATGAAAAAATAATAATACAGGCGAGGGTCGGTTTTGATACGCTGTTTGAGTTGGACGCACGTGACATTTGAATGATGAGACGACGGACTGCGGCCCACAATCACAGAAGAAGGGTAACTGGTCTGCATTTATATAGTGCTTTTATTCAAAGCGCTTTACAACTTATGCCTCACATTCACCTGTTCACTCACACATTCACTCACCGACGGCGGAGGCGACCGTGCAAGGTGCCGACCTGTTCATCAGGAGCAGTTAGGGGTTAAAAGTGTCTTGCTCAAAGACACTTCGACACACTGCCAATAGGAGCTGGAATTGAACCGGGAACCTTCACACACACGCACGCACGCACGCACGCACACACGCACGCACGCACGTGCACACACACACACACACCACACACACACACACACACACACACACACACACACACACACACACACACACACACACACACACACACACACACACACACACACACACACACACACACACACACACCCTGCTGGTCTCTGACAAGAACAAGATGACAGGTGAAAAAAACCCCTCAGCTCGGGGCGGTCGGGTGGCGTAGCGGAGATTGCACTCGTCACCAATGCAAGAGGATGCGGTCTCGACTCCCGGAGTCAGCATTGCCCTGCGGCTTGGGCCGGTCGTCATACTAACTCGTTTGGCTGGAGTTAGGGGGAGGGGAAGTCGTGGGTGGTAATCTGGCGTTGTGGACAGCGACGCCTACAGGTCAGGTCTGGGCGCCCTGCTCAGCGAAAGGCAGGAAAATGGTGAAGGCAGCCTGACCTCCCACGCGTTACGCTTCACCAATGAGGCAATGAGAGTCCTCGCTGCCAGGTGAGAAGAGAGCCACTGGCTGTCTCCACATGTGTTGGAGGAAGCATGTGGTGACTTCAGGGTTCCCTTGTACCGACCAGTAGGAGGAACATGCGCACAACAACCAGGTAGGGGAGGGGGGGGGGGGGGGGGGGGGGGGAATTGGCATAACGACTAAATTGGGATGGGGAGAAAAAGAGGATTAAAAAAAAGATAAAACCCTCAGCTCTGAACTAGGCGAAATCTGCACCTGGCTCGCTGATAACAAACTATCATTATACCTGACCTGGGTAAAACAGAGTCCATTCTCTTCGGTTCAAATAACAAACTCAGCAAGACCGACGGCTTCTCAGTTACAGTGAGTGACAATATTGTCACAAGGAAAGATGAAATGACATACCTAGGTTCCATCCTAGAGGCAAATCTGTCCTGTGACAAAATGGCATCCAATGTAATAAAAAAAAGTCAACCAACTAACTAGATTCTTGTACCGGATCTCCTCTCTGGTAAACAAGAATACCCTGAAGACTCTGGCAGGAGCACTATTCAAGGGTACTAGGACTATGCTTGCACCTCATGGTACCAAAGCACCTCAAAGGAGCTAAAAACTAAATTACAAACATCACAAAACAAACTGGTGAGACTACTGCTTGACCTTACTCCCAGAACCCACCTCACCCCTGCCCATTTTGACAACCTAGGATGGCTTAGAGTAGATGACAGAGTACAGCAACTTGCAATGGGCCTGGTCTACAAGATACACTACACGACCATGTCAAAATACTTCCCAAAGGTCAGTGAATACCACGATCACAACACCAGAGGGAGCTCCACAAATCATGTTAAACCCAGATTCGGCTCAAACAAGGGACTAAACACGTTTCGCAACTATGCAACAACAATGTGGAACGCCCTACCCACAGCTGTAAAGGAATGTGAGTCACTACCCACTTTCAAAACCGCTCTCAAAGAGCACCTACGGGAGACTGCAATTCGAAACTGGCGCTTGTAAATGTCCTAACCCAACCCCCTCTAAAGTACAGTAAATGTCCTAACCCAATAATACACGAGACCCTCTTCTTGGGACCAAGTAAGGTTTCGTCGATAATCCAATGTACAGTTACCCCCCCAGACAGACAGACAGACAGACAGACAGACAGACAGACAGACAGACAGACAGACAGACAGACAGACAGACAGACAGACAGACAGACAGACAGACAGACAGACAGACAGACAGACAGACAGACAGACAGACAGACAGACAGACAGACAGACAGACAGACAGACAGACAGACAGACAGACAGACAGACAGACAGACAGACAGACAGACAGACAGACAGAACATATTGAAACTCACAGCTCACTCAATGTATATGGTAGAATATATATATTAAATGTATGATAATGATATAGAAACGCAAGCGCACATGAACACACACACACACACACACACACACACACACACACACACACACACACACACACACACACACACACACACACACACACACACACACACACACACACACATGAGAATCACTCATCCAGACCCCACAGAGCCCTTATTGTCTAATAAAGCGCACTCCCATTTCATCCTTGGCTTCTTACATGAACTCAGAAGATATGAAGCGACACAATAACCTATGGAGATACAAGTCAGGGGGGGGGGGTCTCTGTAAGGGGGGAGGAGAATTAAAAGACAAAAAAAACAAATAAAAGGAGAAGGACCATGACTCCCGACTCCTGACGAGGACCAAATGTCCACCAGATGTTGTGGCTCCTCTTCCAACTCTCCGTTTGATGGCTTCATCTGTTTAGCAGGGTCACAGCGGGGGGGGGGGGGGAGGGGAGAAAGCGAGAGAGAGAGAGAGAGAGAGAGAGAGAGAGAGAGAGAGAGAGAGAGAGAGAGAGAGAGAGAGACGGAGAGAGAGAGACGGAGACTGTGAGAACAGGGCTTACACTCTCATCATCTCTGCTGTATGAGGTAGATCATAAACAATGTGAGAGCTGATTGTTTGTCAGTCCTGATTGTTGTAACCCTGGCTCTGTTTCCTGTGCGTATAGCTGTTGAACGTATAGCTAGTATGGCGTATAGTGTTCTCTGTGGGGTAGGTGTCAGTGAGCTGCAGCCAGATTGCACAGTAGTTTGACCCCTACTGACTTTGCATTAGTCTGTGGCTGACAGACCGGAGCTTGTATGAGGATCAGCATGGCTTGCGCTGGGAAGGGACTCCATCAACAACATAAGTTAAGATTTTCCTTTAAATGGTAAATGGCTGCAATCCGATTTGTTCCTCACATTTTACCCATTCACTCACACATTCACACAATGATGGCAGAGGTGACCATGCAAGGTGCCAACCTGCTCATGAACACTTTGACGCGCTGCCTCGGAGGAGCGGGAATCAGACCGGGAACCTCCGGATTACCAGACGACTGCTCTACCTCCTGAGCCACTGTCACCCCCCATTTATTGATCCCCTTGGGGAAATAAAGGCGTCTTAGCAGCATGGGGAGGGGAGGTACTGTACAGGTATGGGCAGGGAATAGTAGAAAGACATAAAATATGTTTACAGTGTAATCAATATAATTAAGTCTGAATATAAAAATATGAGAAAAATAAACAGTGTAAACAAAGGTGTCGTCGAGCCGTCCGAAGCTTAACTGGGTATAGACAAGGTACCCTAACTGGGAAGACATCGTTGGTAAGTAGCAAATAGGCTTCTGAACTATCCCTTTAAAGCGACAATCTGTATTTATTTGTTGTTAATTAATCATGTTCTGGAGTTTGTACACAACAAATTGAGACCACCGGCACTTCAACTCACAACTCACCTCTGCTGCTACAATGCGAGCAGCTCAGTTAGCCTTCCTGCGTAGAGTAGACGTACACCAACAGCCAACGATAGTTCTGTATCGTATTAGCTCTCGCTCGGCGTCACTCTCTGCACTGTCCTCGCACACGTGCACACGCACTGAATAAAGACCACAATGTACCTTTAATCCCAATATTTGTCTGACCACACCCCTATCAGCTTACCCATATAAGCAGGGGTGGGGCCACCCACTCGCCTCCTTCTCGCTTTCACCACAAGGAAGTGCCTCGGTAGATCCCCACACTTGAAGTGATGTGATGGTAGGAAAAGAGTTGGAAAGCAAGGATACGTTGACATCATATCTTTATTTTCTCTCTCACTATTTTCGAGAAAATACGGCGATATTGTCTTCGTACTGGAGTGTCTGGAAGATGATGATCATTCTAAAAATCCTCCACCGGTTTTCGTATTGGGAGTTCGCGCCGCTACATGCTTTTCCAACTGCAGTCCTTGCTGTGTGCTGGTTGCGGTAAAGGCACAGCTGGGCTGTAGGACGCGCCGCTGTTGTGAGAAGCGGTGGGTTCCTGGTTTGGTGAGTTATGTTTGCTGGCAGGCTCCACTTGTCTGTTAGTGCTATGGGGGCTAATTGACAATGTTTATGAAAACCGGCCCCAGGCTAGGGTCCTTTGTTCAGCCTCTTAGGCGACAGAAGACCTTGGTCTGAAGCCCATTATAGTTTTAACTAGTGGGCCGCGACCATTAACACTGGTGATCCCTGTGTTCTCTGTCACCGTGTAGCCCCTTCTTTCATATCCAAATGAGAGTATTCCTTCACGAGGAGATATGGGCATAGATGTTCGATAGCGGAAGATCTATGTTCAAGTCAGCTACACAGGCCAGTTTGGGTATTGTGCTGGCTCCGTCAGGTGTTGGTAAAATCACCGTTGTAAAGCTGTGTTGACATCTTGTTTCTCTTTTCTCTTAAAAAGTGAGGAGGGTTTCAGAACGGCGGCCTGTCTGGGTGAGTGTTATATCATTGTGTACAAGTTCAGGTGTTAGCTGCTTAGCTTACGGTTAGCCAGTCAGCTGTTAGCTGCGGCGTTAGCCTGCTGTGATCACTGCATGGCCTACATAGGTTGGGCCTACTGTTAGCCAGTCAGCTGTTAGCTGCGGCGCTAGCCTGCTGTGATCACTAGGAAACGTTAGCTTGCTGCTATCGGCCAAGGCCCAGCGCGGGGTAGCTCCGGCTCCTCGCGCGCCGCCGCGAGCTCCCCTCTGGTTGCGTGCGCCGTTCGCTCGGCGTCTCGCGGGCAGGGGCAGTAGCGACCGACGGTTGGAGCGGCCGTTAGCTTAATGCTACTCTGTTGAACGTGCTTTGATTATAACATGTTTTAAACACTCTTGACTACGACGTCATCTTTGACAGAGGATGTTCGTCGAACCTGCCCTGGGCCAGGACGGCAAAGCCTGCGTCAACAAAGGGGACCATAGCGACGGGTTGGAGCGGCGACGCTGCCCAGATCGGACAACACAGGACGGCTGTGTTTTCTACGGTGTCTTGAGACTGCACTTCGTTGATCTACGCTCCGGGTAGGACAGGTCTGACCAGACCTTGTACACTTCTTCTGGCTTTCCCTTCTAAATGTTTTGTAAATAACGATGTTTTCCAAAACGAGTGTTACTGCACTACATTTAGGATACGACGCGAGTTGTGTGTGAATTGTCTTGTCACTAGGTATTTAGCTTCTCCGTGCAAATCGGGTTGTTGTTTCAGATGTGAAAATGATCTGGTTTGTTGTGTTGAGAAACATCATGTGTGTTTATATGTACCGTGTACTCACAACTAAGGGGGTTAACTAACCTATAAAGCTATGCTTAGTGACAAATGAGTAAAGAATATTCTTTTCTCAGCCTGTAATGACAATAAACAGTGTGTTCACATATTAAACAGGTTTTCCTGTTTTAACTGGCCGTATTAAGGGTAAAGTAGGAGGATTGTGTTTCCCCCCGGTTCCCTGGGGACTTCTTCATCCTCCTATCAGACATGTTGTTGCACTACATTGTGTCACTGTGTGGTAGGGATACGATGTAACCCTTAGCTTGATTGCTGAGGTTGTGCTAAATCAGCTGGAGTAACTTTATTTTCCTAAAAGAAAAGATTGTTGGTCGCTTTCGTGTGTGCTTAGCAAGGCCTGTGGCCGATACTAATCGAGAATGATGTATTCTCTCATTATGAAAAACTGCGTTTTTGCCATTTTTTATAGGTGATGATGGGTTGTGTGTGTCATGTGACCTACAACTGGGTTGGACTGGCCACAGAAGCACATGTGTAAGTTTGGACCGGGTAAGAGCCCTCTCTATTCTGTGTTTTTTCCTTAGTAAAAATCAGATAGCAGGTTAGCTCATGCGCTGTGCGAAGCTGTCAGACGCTTCATAGAGCTGACTATGACTGTGTCATACTCTCTTTTTGTCATTATGTCGTATCATGGGTGTGGGGTCGTAAAGGGGTGAACTGGTAACCTTTCCTCTCCCCCTTTTTTCTGTTGGTCAGGGATACACCCCCTGTCCTTCAAGGTTCCTGTCACGTTGCGGTCCCGCACGTTACGGTGTGAGGGGGGGGTGGGGGGGGGGAGTTTCATGGTCCCACGGCCTGGAATATTGGGCGTGTGCACCGCAGAAATTCCCCCGCCATAGAGTAAGTCACCGTGCGCGTCTCTGTTGGTAGGACTTCCGTGTGCTGTTCAGGTCCATGTGATGGATCTGTTTCGGGGGGTGGTCAGGGCTCCTCCTCACCAAGCTCCTATTCGGGCCTTCTGTGAGTCGGGACTCCTCCTTCTATGTGAGGGAGCCTCCTTCAGAGTACAGAGCCTCCTCCTCAGATTGTCAAGGTGAGTGGACCCTCTAGAAGGAGTCCTACTCTATTGTGTATGTATTCGATTCAAATCGATTATTGAGTGTGTATGGGTTCAGTGCCTCCTCCCCGGAGAGCCCTAAATCCAATTTTTTACATGGCTCAAGGTGCAATATATTCTTTTCAATCTGTACAGCTCGCGTGGGAAGTCTCTCTGGGGATTCCCGTCTCCTTCCTATGGGAGGGTGGTGGGATGTAAAAATGTGAATTTTTTTTTACCCCCGGCTGTGTAGACTGGGATACATACTGTTGGTGCTTCCTTTTTTTCTACTAAAAAGAGTTGGGAAGTGTCACACCCCTCTTGTCGTTCCCCATGGCGCCTTGGGGATTCAATGACAGGTCTAAATAGCCTGTTCATTGATGTGGGTGTGTCCCGACGCACGTATAGTGCTAGCTCGCTGTAAACAGGCGACTGACTGGCACGCCTTGGTTGCTTGAGGTTAAAACAGCGTTTTTATAAAGCAACTGGGATGGAGGTTTTTCCTCTTCCGACGACCACATCCCACGACCTGGGTTGGTTATCGACGGATTCTCGTTCATGCTGGGGGATGATGACGGAATGGATCTGAACATATGTAGAGGGGTCTCACGCCCTGGGGGTGGGCCACCGGGCGCGGTTCGCCCGAACGTCTGGGTGGCGCCTTCTTTTCATGTTAAGATCAACACGCATATCTGCCCTTTCTCCTGGAGTAGGCATGTCGGCGTGGTTAGGGCACGGGACTGGTTCTGGTCACGCTGGTCTGGATCAGTTGAACCCGCTGTCCGCCGGGGATGCAGATCTGCTGTTCTGGTACCCTGAGGGACTTGGGCTTTTTTCAGGGGGAAAAATGCCAGGTCGGTCCGGGTGTCACAGGGTTAAGCGCTATGGAGACCCTGGTTGGGTAAATTTTTTACTCAGCACTGTCGTAATGGCTTACGGCCATGCCAACCTGTACACGCTCGATCTCATCGGATCTCGGCCGCTACACAGGTTGGTCCTGGTTAGTACTTGGTTGGGAGACCGCCTGGGAATACCTAGTACGGTGTGCTTGGGGCTAGTTCTCCATTATTTTTCGCTCTTCTCTCATGCATGGCGAAGAGGGGCCTGTTGGGGTGGTCTTTGACCTCCTCTGGTGACCCTGTGCTTCCCGTATCGCCAGGCCCGGTCCGAAGTAATGTTTCGTCGACCCGTAGGCCTGGGTTAACCCTTTTTGAAAACTGAAACACTTGTACTGCGGTATGGCCGGTGTATACTCGCAGGTGTGTTTTGGAGTTTTTTCTTGAGGGGTTATAGGAACAACCGCTGCATTGGGTAACACCAAGGTGGTTGATTCCCTGGTGTGTTGGAGCAGTGTCAACTCCCGGGTTCACCGGTTGAGGGTGCCCCTGCACGTTCATGACGTCTGCCAATCATGTCAGCCTTCTCTGCCTCAACCCCTCTGGGTGGGTTTTTTTTAAATGGAGGCTTGGTCATGCAACAACGCCAGCATACGCCCCTTCCGCCGGGGCGGCTGTGTTCAGCTGTCCCCTCTGGAGCCTGTCTCGTCCGCAGTCTCCAGGCTAGGGTTAACAGCCTGTTGCCTGGTTTTTCCCCGGTGCGCTGCCTGCTTCCGTTGGTTAACCTTTTTTGTGTGCTTACGGCCATGCTGACTGCCTGTTCTGCAGGGTCAGTGTGCCAGGCGGTGTACTATTGGGGGGACAGGGCCCGCTCAGCTGAGGGGCCTTTGTCCGAATACGCTGGCGATGTGGGGGGCGGGGTCACTAAGTGCCCACCTGGTGGGGTCTTGATGCTGGCATCATGGACTTCTCCGGGCCCCCGTTCCAGGGGGTCCAGTCCCTTTGGTGGGTCTGGGTCTTCCTTCACGCTCCGCTGCTACGGCCTTGCCACGGGGTTGGGTTTGCCCTTGACCCCGTGATTCTGGGGGCAGTAACAAGGTTGTTTCCTCCGTTCGTTCCCGGGTGGCATGCGGGTTGTGCGTGTGTGTAGTCGTGGGGTCAAGCCACGGTCTGCTCACCCTGTGCGTTGAGTTGCTTGAGTGCCTCTTCGCACGGTCGGGTTTGTCGCCCTCCCGTGAAGCCCCCAATAGGGGGGGTGCCCTCCATTAGGGTGGGTCGGGGGGGCTCGGCCCTCCCTGTTCTGATGGTTGTGGGGGGCTTTCAGCGGGGTGTATTTGTCGGCCGATGGCTCTCGCTCGGCCTCCCTTGTGCAGAGAGTGACGCCGAGCGAGAGCTAATACGATACAGAACGTTAGGTTATGACTATAACCAAGTTCTGTTAGTATAGCGACGCTCGGCGTCCGACGCCGCTGCAGCCCTTGATCTCGCCTTGTGGTGAAAGCTTGGGAAGGAGGCGAGTGGGTGGCCCCACCCCTGCTTATATGGGTAAGGGGTGGGGTAAGGGGTGTGGTCAGACAAATATTGGGATTAAAGGTACATTGTGGTCTTTATTCAGTGCGTGTGCACGTGTGCGAGGACAGTGCAGAGAGTGACGCCGAGCGTCGCTATACTAACAGAACTTGGTTATAGTCATAACCTAACGTTTCTTCATGCACAGAATGTTTTTGGAGAACAAATATGCAGCCACCTAGAACATCGAGAAATCAAGAATAGCTCTTCAGAAAGTCTAACATTTAATAAATGTGTATTTCAATAATAAACACAAGAGACAGTACCGCTTGTGGCCAGAAGGTGTTGCTTGTGTGGTGTTCTCCTTTAACCCTTGTGGGGTGTTCTCCGTTAACCCTTGTGTGGTGTTCTACTTTAACCCTTGTGTGGTGTTCTCCTTTAACCCTTGTGTCGTGTTCTCCTTTAATCCTTGTGTGGTGTTCTCCTTTAACCCTTGTGTGGTGTTCCCCTTTAACCCTTGTGTGGTGTTCTCCTTTAACCCTTGTGTGGTGTTCTCCTTTAATCATTGTGTGGTGTTCTCCTTTAACCATTGTGTGGTGTTCTCCTTTAACCATTGTGTTGTGTTCTCCTTTAACCCTTGTGTGGTGTTCTCCTCTAGCCCTTGTGAGGTGTTCTCTTTTAGCCCTTGTGTGGTGTTCTCTTTTAGCCCTTGTGAGGTGTTCTCTTTTAGCCCTTGTGTGGTGTTCTCCTTTAGCCATTGTGTGGTGTTCTCTTTTAACCCTTGTGTGGTGTTCTCCTTTAACCCTTGTGTGGTTTTCTCCTTTAATCATTGTGTTGTGTTCTCCTTTAACCATTGTGTGGTGTTCTCCTTTAACCATTGTGTTGTGTTCTCCTTTAACCCTTGTGTGGTGTTCTCCTTTAGCCCTTGTGAGGTGTTCTCTTTTAGCCCTTGTGTGGTGTTCTCTTTTAGCCCTTGTGAGGTGTTCTCTTTTAGCCCTTGTGTGGTGTTCAACTTTAGCCTTTGTGAGGTGTTCTCTTTTAGCCCTTGTGTGGTGTTCTTTTTTAGCCCTTGTGAGGTGTTCTCCTTTAGCCTTTGTGTGGTGTTCTCTTTTAGCCCTTGTGAGGTGTTCTCTTTTAGCTTTTGTGTGGTGTTCTCTTTTAGCCCTTGTGAGGTGTTCTCCTTTAACCCTTGTGTGGTGTTCTCTTTTAGCCCTTGTGAGGTGTTCTCCTTTAGCCCTTGTTTGGTGTTCTCCTTTCGCCCTTGTGAGGTGTTCTCCTTTAGCCCTTGTGTGGTGTTCTCCGTTAGCCCTTGTGTGGTGTTCTCCGTTAGCCCTTGTGTGGTGTTCTCCTTTATTAACCCTTGTGTGGTGTTCTCCTTTAACCCATGTGTGGTGTTCTGCTTGAACCCTTGTGTGGTGTTCTCCTTTAACCATTGTGTGGTGTTCTCTTTTAACCCTTGTGTGGTGTTCTCTTTTAACCCTTGTGTGGTGTTCTCCTTTAACCGTTGTGTGGAGTTCTCCTATAACCGTTGTGTGGTGTTCTCCTTTAACCCTTGTGTGGTATTCTCCTTTAACCCTTGTGTGGTGTTCTCTTTTAACCCTTGTGTGGTGTTCTCCTTTAACTATTGTGTGGTGTTCTCTGTAGTATCCAAAACCCGTTGATGCCATAAGCTTCAGACCAGGGGCGTTTTTAGGGTTAGAAAACATTGGGGGCTTCAGCCCGGGGGGGGGGGCTGATTTTAGAGTAATTTTAGAGTAATTAGAGATGAATACTGAATAACTAGAATCATTAGAGGTTCTCAAAGTGAGGTCCAGGTCCATGAGAGGGATCTGGGCAGTCCCCATAGAAAATACAAAGTTAACAGGACCAAATCATCAGTTTCTTATTTATTTATTTATTTAACCTTTATTTAGCCAGATAAAACATTGATCTGGTCCAAGAAGCCCCAACAGGAGTACAAATATACATATATACATATATATATATACATATATATAATATATATACATATACTGTACATACATGCACACATATACACCAATAACAAAATAAAAACACAGTTAAGAATCATACACATAAGCAAATAAACAAACAAACAAACATATGCACAGCCTATGTACAAAAGAAATAAACAGTTCATCTCTAGTCTTTACAGTTTTTTCAATTGCATAAACACTCAAATCAAAAGTATTACACAATTATCAAAACCTTACACTCAAGGAGCAAAATATAGGCCCAGATTTGCACCCCTACAATGTCAGCCTCACACTTTTTGCAAAACAATACACAGTGATTTGCAAAACACTAAACACACTTGCATTACATTAGACACAGAATGTCAAATTACCACACATATGAGCCAATTGGTTAAACACAGCCATCAGATGCACAAACACACCATTGCTTAATTGTAGATACACCAATCAGGTTTAAGCACTATAAAAATGCAGCAGGTGAGTTCACCTGTCTTCAACCAAAATGGAAGGAGAGTGAAGTACTGTACACAGAGAACGTGAAAATATACAATACATCCACCAAACACTACACAAGACAACCAATAATGCAGACTGATGAAAATATACATTTTCTCCCATTTTCCCAAATCAGTCAACATGGAGAATCACAACAAAAATTATCTTGCCAGATCCAGCTAGGCAAAGAGATAATGTCTAGTATTTTCTGTTTAAATTTTTTCAATTTTTTTTTTGTTTTACTGTAATTTTAACCTGTACTGGATACAGTATTTTATGTTTGTCTGATATTTGCTGAGCTTACAGTGTTATGCACATAGTAGCATGAAAACTGGGACATGTATTGTTGTGATTCTCCATGTTGAAATGTTGACTGATTTGGTTATATGGAGAGAACATTTATATTTTCATCAGTCTGCATAATTGATTTGGGTATATGGAGAGAAAATGTAATTTTTTTCATCAGTCTGCATCATTGATTTGGGTATATGTAGATAAATAAATTATATTTTCATCACAGCATTGGTCTTGTGTAGTGTTTGGTGAATTTATTGTATATTTGCACATTCTCTGCGTACTTCACTTACAGTACTCTAATCACTGAGAAGTAGAATTGCTAAATGTGTTTTAGGTTAAGCACAGCAGTGTGTGTAACTGGTTCAAACAGAATTAAGTCATATGAAACGTGTGTTTCATATGGTAACAAAATGTAGTTTTTATAAATTAATGTATGGTTTGACAAGGGTTTAATTTAGCAAAGGATCTGATGTGTTCTGATAATTGTGTGTGTGGTTGTGCTAATTGTGTGTTTTGAAACACCGGGCCCCGTTTTCAAAATCATGCTTAGGCAATCGAAAAAAAACTGTATTGCGTCTTTCATTATATACATATGTTTCAGTCTTCTCATAAAAAAAATATTCGATTTTTGGGTCTTTTCCTGCCTTTGGTCCGCTTTGCATTCACATCTCAAATGAACCGCAGCAGGGTTCACTTGCAAGAGTGAATGAGCTTTCACACCACCCCAAACCAACCGGACTATCCGAGGAAATGAACCAGGGTTCGATTAAAGCTTATTATAGGACACTGGACATGGGTATGGATGGCTCCAGGTGCTGCTGCGTTAAAGTGCACATCTTCAATATCTGTACTATTTAAAAGCACAGTCCAGGACACACTCAAAGGTTATCGCACCTCAGAGATGGCAGTGGACATGTATGACAGGACAAAGGCCATATGTAATGGCCTTTGGATTGAGGAACATACTACCAGCCAAAGGAGGAAGCAGAAAAGGATGGACGAGTATGTAGTTGAGTCATCTTGTGGCACAAGCTCAGACCTCAGCTCAGAGACTGTTCTATCCAGTCGTCGACAGAATGCTGCAAGAGCTTGAGAGCAGGTTCTCATGAATTGGATAACAACTTATGAGAGGCATACAGGCATGTTATCCATAATAATAATAATAATAATAATAATAATAATAATAATAATAATAATAATAATAATAATAATAATAATAATAATAATAATAATAATAATAATAATAATAATAATAATAATAATAATAATAATAATAATAATAATAATTATAGGATCAAATGAAAACTACTTACTAAAAATGGATGTTTAAAAGTACTAAAAACCAACAAAAAATGCCAAACACTAACAAACATTCAGCACAGACAATGGGAATGCCGAAAAAAAAATAAAAATAAAAAATGTAAACAATTTTTTTTTTTTTTTTTTTAGATTCGGGGCTAGGAGAAAAACATCCGGAGCTAAAGCCCCAGAAGCCCAGGGCTAACGACGCCACTGCTTCAGACGCTCTCAAACTTTGAATCCTCCCATTCCATATCCACGCACAAGAAAGCACCGACCACGACGTAGTATCAACTATTTAATGTCCAACTCGGGTTACACGTTCTTGTTTCCTAATTATATATAGAGCAGCGAGATTAACAAAGTTTATCCAGGGAAATAGAGAGAGGTCTAAAAACTGTCTGGCTCCACTCTCTCATCACTTGGCCTGACCACCGGTACAATCTGCGTTGTTTTCTTTCTAAACCAAAGCTGTCACCTTGCCGCAGCTGACAGTAATCAATGCCATCACCGTTATCCTGTCAAACTAAAAGTCCCTCGGCCTATCAGCCAAATATCACATAAGAAACAAACTAACAACAAAGAAATCATTCTTACCGATAGACATGGATTGTCTTAACATTTTAACTTCTGTAATAATAATATCCATCTATTTATCCGATGAAATACAGGGCCAAAATGCTTTTCTATTAACTGAAATTACTCTTAATTACCAGACTAGGCATTTAGGCACCTACAATATCGGCCCCTAATTGTTATCAACAGCCTTGAAACAATTACCCAAAAATATAAACTTAAGGCGTCTAAATGTCATTTAACTTAAATATCACAATCTAAAGTCTCAAAATTAAACTAGACTGAAGAAGTGAAGCTCTTGATCTTCGCTCTGCCCATGACAGAGACTTGACTTCGGTTCATCATCTTTTTCTCCCCACCCGAGGTGAGGCTTTGCCTTTGGAATAAAGTGCATCAAAAGTCCTCAGACTCGTGAAGAAGGACGAGCTTTGTTATTGGGCGACAAAGCTTGTTGGTCTTGGTCTTGACTGTCACTTGGCGAACAAAACCTTTCTTGTCAGGAAAGGTCTCCACGATCCTCCCAAGTGGCCATGAATTTCTGGGCGAAGTATCATCCACGATCAGCACCACATCACCTTCACTGAAGTTTCTTCTAGGTGTGGACCACCTTTGTCGTTCTTGGAGCTGGGTGAGGTACTCCTTGCACCAGCGTTTCCAGAAAACATCTGTGATGTACTGAACTTGTCGCCATCTGCGTCTAGCGTACTGATCGTCTTTATTGAATACTCCAGGTGGTAGTTGGGGCTTGACCTTGAGTAGCAACAAGTGGTTGGGCGTTAAAGCCTCCAGGTCGTTGAGATCCGTCGATGCCTTTGTGATGGGTCTGCTGTTTATGATGGCTTCGGCTTCACACAACAGAGTGTGAAGCCCCTCCTCATCCAAGGTTTGTTCCTTCACTGTTGTATTTAGAACTTTCCGCACGGAACGGATCATCCTTTCCCAGCTCCCTCCGTGATGAGAGCCTGCTGGCGGGTTGAAGTGCCATTGGATACCTTTCTGCTGCAAGGTTTTCTCTATCTCACTGGTATTCCACGTCTTCAACGCTTTCTTTAACTCAGTGTCAGCTGACCTGAGGTTGGTTCCATTATCCGAGTACATCTCTCTTACTTGTCCTCTTCTCGCAAGGAATCTCCTGATTGCATTCAGGCATGCGTCTGTGTCGAGTGAAGATGCTACCTCTAGATGCACGGCTCGTATAGCGAGACACGTAAAGATGACTCCGTATCTTTTTGCCTCCCCTCTTCCTCTTTTCACTAGGAACGGGCCGAAGTAATCAACGCCGACTCTTGTAAAGGGGGGGTCATCTGGCAGGACCCTGCAGGTAGGTAGGTCTGCCATGAGTTGTTGTCCAGTTGTTCCATGTAGCCGTTTGCAGGTGACGCACTTATGCAAAAAACGTCTGATTCTTTTTCCGCCACGGCTAGATCTTTGCAGGTGAGGCCTGTTCCTTGGAAAGCCCTTTTGAACCGGCTCACTTTGCTTTTTCCATCTGGTACCTTTCTCTCTTCTTTCAGCTCTTTAAGCAGGACCTTCAGCTTCAGAAACCAGGCAACAGCGCGTTTAAGCCTTGTCCAGGATGAGAAATGGTTCATCAACTGTCCCGTTGCGTCTTTCGGCTCTTCCGCCTGAATGACATGCACTTGAGCTACTCCTTTGATCTCCAGATCATCGACGTCCAGCATTCCAGGATCTGGGTTCTTGGGCCACTGGTCTTGTGAACAGTACAGGAAACTTGGTCCTGACAGCCAGCTTTGTTCTTTCAGGAATGCGTCCACAGTCTGTCCTCTTGAGACAAGATCTGCGGGGTTCACAGTGGTATTGACATACCTCCACTGTGAGGTCTGAGAATGCTCCAGGATAGCTATGACTCTATTAGCCACAAATGTCTTGAATCTTGTGCTTTCGCTGTTCAAGTACTTCAGCACAGCTGTGCTGACGGTCCAAAAGATAGAATCTTGCAGCTCGAGTTCGAGCTCTTTCTTGAGAAACTTGTCCATCTTGACGGCAGCTACGGCCGCGGTCAACTCCATTATTGGTATGGTTGGAGACTTTAAGGGTGCGACCCTCGCCTTTGCCATCATCAGGGCAGTTTGAACTATGCCAGTCGCGTCGCGCAGTAGCAGGTAGCTTGTTGTTCCATAAGCCTCTAGACTTGCGTCGGCAAAGTGGTGGAGCTGTGCGGAGACTGGAGCTCCAAACTGCTTCGTCTTGATGCATCTCTCCACTCCGAAGTTCTCAAGCCTTTGCAGTCCTGAGATCCATTTTTCCCATGTCTGGATGACGTTGTCTGGTAGCTCCTCGTCCCAGCCATACTTCTGCCTGCAGATATCCTGTAGGAGTATCTTGGCGGGCAGCACCACTGGAGCGAGAAACCCCAAAGGGTCGAAGATAGAGCTGACGAGGGAAAGCAGGCCTCTCCTAGTGTGCGGGTGATCTTTGAGGTTGATCTTGAACCTGAACTGGTCTGATTCGGCGCACCACTGGATCCCCAATGCTCTCTCCACTGGCAGGTTGTCTTCGTCTAAGTCCAGGTCTTGAAACCCTTGGGCTCTTTCTTCTTCGGGGATCGAGTTGAGCAACATTCGGCTATTGCTCGACCATTTCGTTAAGCGAAATCCACCTTTTGCCAACATCTTTCTTAAGCCAGCACAAAGAGTGATGGCTGTCTCTTCGTCGGCGGTCGACTTAAGACAGTCGTCGGCGTAAAAGTTCTTCTTGACTGTTTTGGCTGCTTCAGGGCCAAACTCTTCCTCGTGATCCGTTGCACATTTCTGCAGTGCAAACGTTGCAACACTTGGCGATGATGTTGCACCAAAGATGTGGACTAACATCTTGTGTTCGACGAGTTTATTTTCGTAGTTCCCTTCAGGCCACCAGAGGAATCTGAAGAGATCGGTGTCTTCATCGCTGACTCTGACCTGGTGGAACATAGCCTCCACGTCGGCCATGACCGCCACGGTTTCTTGTCTGAACCTTGTCAGGACCCCTATTAGGGAGCTTGTCAGGTCCGGTCCCTGCAGAAGCTGCTGGTTCAGTGATGTTCCTTGAAAGCTTGCTGCGCAGTCGAAGACGACACGTAGATTATTTTTAACTGGATGTCTGACTCTGTGGTGAGGCAGATACCACTTCCTTCCTTTTGCTGACTCCTGATCAGCGTTGTCGAGTCTCACGGCGTAGCCCTTCTTGAGGATATTATCCATGTACGCCACGTAATCTGTGCGAAACTTGTCGTCTTTTTCGAGAATCTTTTTCGCAGGTTCAGCGCACGTTGTTCGGCGACTGATCTGCTGTTGGGCAAGCACAGTGTCTTGTTCTTGACTGGCAGGCAAACACTGTAATGTCCATCCACAAGTTTTGAGGATTGTGACACCATATTCATGAACTGGTGATCGTCCTTTGACATCTCGATGTCTTCATCTTGTCCGGCGTCCGGAAAGTCTACTTTGAACTGCTGCTGCCAAAGCTCGTCTAGCCTGGCGACTGAGATCCGATTTGCGGTCACTGCTGTCCGCTTGCTCTTCTGGCTTGCGTCACTTCCGCCTTTGAGCGGTCCATTAACTGTCCAGCCTATGATCGTTCTGACAGCATATGGTCCTTTGTGCACGCTGCTCACCACTTGGAGTGGCTCCATTGCCTTCGGGACGTTTGCTCCTATGAGCAATCCAACCTGAGCTTGGATAGTGGGAAGCTTCACCTCCTTTAGGTGAGGCCATCGGCTGACATCCTCTTGCCGGGGAATGTTCTCCTTGGAGACGGGAATGGTTTTCTGAGAAAACACCTCTGGAAGCTTGATGAATTGTTTTCCATCCAGGCTGCTTATTTCCAGTCCATTCACAATATTTGTGTCCACAACAGATTCTGATCCCATTGTTTGCAGCAAGATGCTTGCTTTGCGTCCATCCATGTTCAGTTGTGAGATCAGCGACTCTGAGGCAAAAGTAGCTGAGCTACCCGGGTCCAGAAACGCATACGGCATTACTTCCTTGGTTCCCTTCTGTGCCTTGACGCGCACTGGAATAATCGAGAGAGCGCAATCTTCCTTTCCGGCCCCAGTGACACCGAAGGCCTCCATCATTTGTACAAGAGCACTTGTCACTTCTTGTTCCGTTGACTTCGCTTCCTCTTGAGAGTCTTTAGAGCGATCTTTAAAGTTGTAGTGAAGCAGTGTGGGGTGTTGTCGAGAGCATTCTTGACACTGCACTTTGTCTGTGCAGCTGTTACTCATGTGACCATGTTTCAAACACGCAAAACATAGACCTTTGCCTTTTAGAAAGTCTATCTTCTCTTTGTGTGGTTTGCTCTTGAGTTTTCTACAAACTGTAAGGGTATGCTGCTCTCCGTTGCAATAGCCACAGGGCTTGCTGTTTGCGTCCACTGAAGCGGTTGGAGTCTTTGGTGTTGCACGTTTGTCGCTCTCCTTCATGCCTCTAGTAATTTCAGCCTTGGGGGAGTCAACTGCTGTAGCGTACACCTTTTGTGACTTGTGTGTCCTTGTCTTGTATTCTTTTGTTCTCTGTTGACTTGGTTCTTTTGTGGCTGTAGTGTTGTCCTTTATGTTTCCGTAGAGCGGGTGTAGAGCGTATTTAACTTGCTTGTTGACGAAGTCTACGAAATCCTTGAACCTTGCCCTAAGTCGCAGGCATGTCTTCTCCAAGATTCTCTGAGTCTGTACGGTAGCTTATTAGCCAGCGCTCTTATGTTGGATGCGTTTTCCAAGTCCTCCATGTAGCTTATATCCATCATTGTGTTGGAGCAGCCTGTGAGGTACAATGCAAATTACTGCAATGCTGCACCGTCTTCAGGCTTGATTGTCTGCCACTCCAGAGCCTCTTTGATGTAGGCTTCCGCTATCTTGAAGTCATCGCCGAAGAACTGTTTCAGCATTTGTTTTGCTTTGGTATAGCCTGCAGTAGGCTCCATGTGAATGCAGCTTTTGACCAGCTCATGTGGTTGTCCACTTGTGTACTGCAACAGAAACTGTAGACGGTCACGATTGTCACTGGTGCGGTCTTCAACTCCATGTTCCATAGATCTGATGAATGTCTTGTATTCTAGAGGGTCACCAGTGAATGTTGGAATGGTGAGCTCAGGAAGTAATGAAGCTTTGTGATTCTTCACGAGGTATTCTGTGACATTCACCTGTTGGGAGATAGCCTTGCTTAGGCTATGAAGCTCCCATCCTTCATTGAATTCCCTTTTTGTTGCTTTTAATATGCTGGTCGTTAGTGGTGCTGCTGGAAGCTGCACGTCCTCTGGTTTACTGGGGGGAGGTGGTGAGGCACGCTGATATAGCGGTTGGAAGTTCCTCTCTTCTCTTTCATCTGCCTTTTCAATGTTTAAGACAGTCCTGTCATTTGATGCAGTACATTCATAATTTTCCAGAACTCCCATTTTTGCATCTGACTCAGCGAGAGCCGTCTTCATTGCATGTATTTCTAGCTTTCTTTTTTGTTCTGCTTCAAACCTCACTTCTTCAGCTTGTAGTTGAGCCTCCTTGCATCGTTTTTGTGCTAACCAGTCTGCTTCTTCCTGCTCAAGAGTTAACCTTTCATTTAAAGCGGTGGCCTTTACTTGTAGAGCCGCGCGCTCCATCTCTGCAGTCAGTCTGATTGTATTTGTTGAGCGAGAGCCTGATGAGCATCTACTTATTACTGTTCCAGACTTAGATTTAGTATCCATAGGTTTTTCCTGATTGTTACCATCTTCAGCCGGTTCAGATCGTTTTGTGACCTCTTTCATCCATTCCTCACATTTCCAGAAGAATAAATTCAGTGATTCAATTTTAGGCTCAAAATTCTTCTGATCATCTTCATATTCTTCCTCTGACATAAAAGACCCAGTTCAGTGTTGACTTGTATTAGCTCTTGTTGTAAATGACTGAAATCAACACGCATTTTGTTATTGACAATGCTGACGTTTGCATCATCTTCCTTTAATGTCACTATTTCTTTCATCATGTTATTTAGCCCTGATAATTTGTGTTTGCGTGCCTTTTCACGTTTAGCAGCTTGCTCCTGCATGGCTTTCTCCGTCAATTTGACTATCCTTTTGCCACTGACTTCCATTCCTTCCATATTGATACAGTTACTGAATCACCAGTCGGCAGTCGCTTTCCACAATTAGTAAAATGTCAGTCACCTGGGGAGAGCGCGCAAGCCAGACGCGCGTTTAATTACTTTTACTTTCAATCCAGACCGCAAGCTACTATGCTTTTTTCCATTGACCATATTCTGTAACGTTAGTTATAACTCCAATGGGATACGGCACTTTCAGGCAAATTATACAAGATACAGCATAGTACAGCTTACTGGTTGACGTCTTCTTTCAGGCAAATCATACAAGATACAGCTTAATTGTTGACGTCTTCTTTTTTCTTTCGTTCCGCGAAAAGTTCCTTTTTCCAGTCAGGCCTGTCCAAATCCAAGTTCCGTTTTTAATGAGCTAGTTTTTAGACAAAATGTAGTATCCAAAACTCGTTGATGCCATAAGCTTCAGACGCTCTCAAACTTTGAATCCTCCCGTTCCATATCCACGCACAAGAAAGCACCGACCACGACGTAGTATCAACTATGTAATGTCCAACTCGGGTTACACGTTCTTGTTTCCTAATTATATATAGAGCAGCGAGATTAACAAAGTTTATCCAGGGAAATAGAGAGAGGTCTAAAAACTGTCTGGCTCCACTCTCTCATCACATGGCCTGACCACTGGTACAATCTGCGTTGTTTTCTTTCTAAACCAAAGCTGTCACCTTGCCGCAGCTGACAGTAATCAATGACATCACCGTTATCCTGTCAAACTAAAAGTCCTATCAGCCAAATATCACATAAGAAACAAACTAACAACAAAGAAATCATTCTTACAGATAGACATGGATTGTCTTAACATTTTAACTTCTGTAATAATAATATCCATCTATTTATCCTATGAAATACAGGGCCAAAATGCTTTTCTATTAACTGAAATTACTCTTAATTACCAGACTAGGCATTTAGGCACCTACATTCTCCTTTAACCCTTGTGTGGTGTAACACAATCGCGGCCACTGGGATGAGTCTAATTAATCTCAAGAGGACCAGGAAATGTAAACAGACGTGGGGTTGTTCGTAGAGCTAAATCTATACTTTATAGTATTGCTATCTGTCCATTCTCATTGTCAATTGAGACCATAAACCGTCCCTTCAAAATGGCTTAAAGAAAAAAAAAATCATCAATACGTTCTCATTTTATAGCGCCGTGAATATAAGCGGTATACGGAATTTGGTCTAGTATATTTCGTGGAAGCCGAGATAAAGGGCTAATAGCTAATAACGTTAAATCCAAAGGCATTTCGGTTATAGATACGCTACAGTTAAAACTCAAACTGCATATGATCGGCACGATCCTCAAGCATGTATGCATGAAAGGGGGGGGGGGGGGGGCGTCGTTTCTGATTATTGATTACCAATAACCACGTTAGCCTCATTAGCCTCATAGGCCGAATGCCTGGTTGAGTATCATAATAATGCCTGATTGGGCTGTACTTTACGTGAAAAAGATCTTACCGTGGTCTGGTGGGATCCCCCTGAGCATTTCCCCGTTATCGATCGCCATCTGGTAGATTGATATGTCCATTGGCTGATGATAAATCCCCTTATTGCATGGTCAAATCTGCGATGCAAAACGTAATCCAAGGTACAAGCTACACATATAGAATCCAGCTACTGGAAACTGAAAAAAGTCAAAAAAAAGAATGCTCCCTTCAGCCACAGTGCACACTGCATTATCGCGACAGCGCCCCTAAGAGGATCTGGCCGGTATTGCACGTTGGCGAATTCAAAGAGTAGGGTAAATCTGCAGTGCAGCTCGGCGACCTTGAATAGGTTATTAAAATGGAATAAAAGCAATAACAACTTGCCATTGATATATCTGTGCCTCTGTCCACAACGGGTGGAATCGAAACACGGATATCTCCGTGCTTGGCCACCATTGTGTTAACCCTTGTGTGGTGTTTGTGTTTTTGTTACTCAACCAATGTGCATGGGTCTGGTGGATCCACAGCATTCTTTAGATTTAAAAACAATGACGCCAAAGAAACAATTCATGTAAGAATGCTTAACATATGTTAACTTTATCTCAATTACAAGATCAGATTTATCAATAAAAGTGCCATTATAATCAAGACATGAATGGAATAAATCAAGTTTATCTTGAAAATATAAATGAAACAAGGTGGAGGCAGACAGTAAAGGAACACAGTGATTTTTATTTTTTATTTTTTTCATATTTACTTGTTTTCACCTACAATTTACACACTTCCAGGTCCAGACCTGAACACCACATTATGTAATATAAATGTCTAGGAGGGGGGTACACAGTGTGCACTCAATGAAAATGTGTTATTTTATAATATTTATATAATATAGTACGGTGGTTTAGTGTTTAACACTGACGCCTCACACCTACAAGGTCCTGGGTTCGATTCCCGCTTGGGGACCAGGTCGCCGTGTTGCCAGTTACCCAGGTGGGGTATCTCCCGGGCCTTTCTGTATGGAGTTTGCATGTTCCCCCCCTGGTGCTCGCAAGGGTTTGCCCTCCCGATAAGATAAACCCAATGCAAAAACATGCACAACAGATCGCTAACGCTGTTGCGTCCCTGACTAAGACAGACAGGAGCACTTGGATTGGTCCCCGGGCGCACACTGCAGCCCATGTCTGCTTAGGGGGAAGGACAACAGAATGGGAGATGCAGAGAACATGTGTGTCAGTGTGTGTTCCTGTGGGTTGCCCATCGCATGTGTGTGTTAATCTGATGACAAATAAAGACTTCTACTTCTACTTCTTCTACTTCTACATCACATGTGATGAGTCAAGAGCAATGAGTCTCAGGTAAAAAAATAAATCATTGTATAATTTATCTTTTAGTAAACATTGAAAAGGTGTCCCACAGACCCGAACACCACACAAGGGTTCAGCCAAAAGAAGGCCTTCACCTTCATGATAAGAACATGTGTGATGATGTTATCTAAGCTTTTTAAATGGTGAGTAATAAACGTAAAGGTTGGGTGAAACTATGTTAAATCTTCCGGTTGTGCTAACAAATTGCTAGCCTCTCATCAAAGAAATCAATGCGTGCATTGGACCAGAAAGACACTACGGAAAGTGATGAGTTCATTACATAAACAAGGAAGAACTGTACATGTGCAGAGAGAGAGAGAGAGAGAGAGAGAGAGAGAGAGAGAGAGAGAGAGAGAGAGAGAGAGAGAGAGAGAGAGAGAGAGAGAGAGAGAGAGAGAGAGAGAGAGAGAGAGAGAGAGAGAGAGACATGTTTTCTACTGAGCTACCAATCTGTTAGCACATCGTTTTGGGTAGGTGTCTTATATTATATATAATTATGGTTTATCACCATATTGTTAGGATTTATTTTAAAAAGGTAAAGCAAAAGAAAATCTAGAAAAGTAAGCTCTGCTTACAAAGTGGACAGGACAATATAAAATGTAATGTAAAATATGTGCTAATTAGTAAACGGGCTAAAACGTATATTTAGATCAGTATGGTCCTTTAAAGTATTATACAGACATGTATTCACAGACACACACACTCAAACACTTGCTTACTGCTTGCTTATGTTCATCCATCTTATGCGATGATGCCTTCCTTTTTCAGCAGTGATTTTTACTGACACTGTTAGAGTGCAATTTGAGGTTGCAGGTTTGAACGAACTGATGAATACATTTGACAATCACAACTGAATGAAGAATCAGGGTATAAAAACACAAGAAAACATATTTTCACTGTGGTCCTCCAATACATAACACGACAACAATCGTCAAGTTCTACGTACATGTGTAATCAGGGTTAGTCGGGGCTGCAACTGCCATTTTCCTCTTTTGGAACCTTCCTTCCTTCCTCTCTTCTCTCCTCTTCTTCCTCTCTCTCTCCTGTCCTCTCCTTCCTTCATCTCTCTCTCCTCTCCTTCCTTCTTCTCTCTCCTCTCCTTCCTCTCTCCTCTCCATCCTCTCCTCTCCTGTCCTTTCCTTCCTTCCACTCTCTCCTATAATTCCTTCCTCTCTCTCCTCTCCTTCCTTCCTCTCTCCCTCTCTGCTTTCCTCTTTTCTCCTCTCCTCTCCTTCCCTCCTCTCTCTCCTCTTCCTCCTTCCACTCTCTGTCCTCTCCTCTCTCTCAAACCCTCTCAACCTCCCTCCCTATCAGAGTTGTCTCCTCCAGAGGAGGCGCGTCTGAAGCGATGCTTTCAAGATGTGCCGGAGTCCACATCTCATCTGTCCCCCTGGAGACGGCGGCTGAGCAGTTGGTCGTACGTGATCTGACGTGGACCTCCATCTGAGTTGGACCTACGTCTGACGTGGACCTCCATCTGAGTTGGACCTCCGTCTGACGTGGACCTCCGTCTTCTGGCAGCCTGACTGTGTGGCCACAGCCAACCCCCTGAGTAATCGGTGGGGAGAAATTGTGGCCTCAGCGCTACACACATACACACACGCGCACACACACGCGCACACACGCACACACACACACACACACACACACACACACACACACACACACACACACACACACACACACACACACACACACACACACACACACACACACACACACACACGCACACACACACACACACACGCACACGCACACACACACGCGCACACACACACACACACACACACACACACACACACACACACACACACACACACACACAGACACACACACGCACACACACAGACACACACATGCTCATCTCAACTGATTTAATTTAATTGCCAGTATGGGGTGGGAACCATACAGACCTCACAAGATGATAGTATCACACATAGGCGTAGTTTTATATAGGGACACTAGGGACATGACCTTACCGAAGCCATGGAAACACGTATTGTCCCTACTGAGGAAATCACAGAGTGAAAACTGTAGTTTTAGTATTATAATTCAAACATTGTCTTTTTATCTGTTGCAAAAGTGTAGGTTGACAGCTATTCAAGGATATCCAGAAGTAGGCTATTTATTCAATCATTTTTCTTTTTTCTTTTGGTAAGATCTTTTGGATCCAATTTGCTATCAATTTGTATGCAGCAAGTGTAGGTCAAATGCATCAGTTCAGGAGGTTAAAGATCCGGTGTTATTTTTGGCTCAAAAACTCACATATGAAGTGTCCCTACCAAAGCTCAAATCAAACCTACGCCCCTGGTATCACAATACCGGGAGTTCAGGAGGATATCACAGGTGTTTAGGGTAAAATGTGTTAAAAAAACGAAAAACATACGGGTAACACTTTATAATAACACTCAGTTATAGGTATTTATTTGTAGATAATGAACTAATCATGAACAAACCATTTATATACATTCGTAAATTATTATGAAATCCTTTATAACTATATTTGTATAACATTTAGTTACATTAGTTCTACATTATAACTCATTATCAACATTGTTTGTACTTGATTTGTTCATCATTAAATGATGTTATTTAATGTGTAGTAACACATTTGTAGATGCTTTGAAAAATGGATATGAAAAAACAACTATACTGTACCTCCATTTATTGGTTCATGTTCAACAAATGATTTGTTAAGACATTCATAAAACATCTATGAATAATTTACAGATGCTATTGTGTGCCCTAATCTAAAGTGAAGCCTATTCATGATTAACAAATGTCTAATACAGTTAATTATTTGTTCACTTTTTCATCATCTGTTACAAATGTTGTAGACAGCTTTCGGATACACCCTTCTTTATGACATCAAACAGTGACAGAATTAGGACTATAGATTAATGCAATTTTATTAACATATAAAATACATGTGCACACATTACATATAGTGTAACTTAGGGGGCACTAAGTTTGAACCAAACTACGTATGTTCCTTCACTGCGCTTTTGTTTTAAAAGGAACACGTCCAACATCTCTATCCAGCTGCAAGCTTAGCCTAGCTTAGCACACATGAATGGAAGCGGATAAGGACCACTAGCCAAGCTTGGCAGTTGTATAACGTGTTTGTACATTCAAATAAAGTATTGATACTTTGCTCCAGTGTATCGATAATGTATCACAGGAAATTATATTCTGATACTATGCTCTATCAATGTTCCGCCTACCACTAACTGGCGGTAGTGTTAACTCATAGCAGAGAAGAGTGAGAGAGAGACCATGGCAGTCTGTAACATGGTTCTAAAGCTTAGGTGTATCTCTATAAAGGGGCTCTCTCTGTCCCGCTGCCGGGGCGGAGGGGCTTGGCACCCCATCACACCCAGAGACCCGATGCCTATACGCCACAGACACGGTGCCAAAGTGTGAAGGGAAGGGACTAATAAGGATCCAGTCCAAAACATGTGCGTCTGTCTATGTTTCAAGGACTGTTCGGGTCTCAGACCAGCCGGAGGATCAGGATTTAATCACGCGAGTCAGCTGTCAGGACCAGGCTTCCGCACCTGAGGGAAATATATACAGGATTTCATTAAAAGGTGATATAGGTATGTTTGCAAGCGTGTGCGCACACACACACACACACACACACACACACACACACACACACACACACACACACACACACACACACACACACACACACACACACACACACACACACACACACACACACACACACACACACACACACAAACACCCCACAACACACCTTTTAAAGGTCCTCCGTTGACAACGGGGTGTCCAGGACTTTGCGTCTGGGTGAGGCCGCGGTAAGAGAGAGATGTCATAAAGTAAATCATAGAAAGCGATAAAATGCTCCGTGAACTTTTCACAAGACGACAAAACTCATAGGCTGCCCTGATGTGACAGAGAGGACTTAAGGGAGGAGTTACTGTATGACTCGGTATTCTAATCCCTCCCTCCCTCCCTCCCTCCCTCCCTCCCTCCCTCCCTCCCTCCCTCCCTCCCTCCCTCCCTCCCTCCCTCCCTCCCTCCGTCTCCCTCACACACACCTCATCAGCCAAGTTGGGCTTTAGGAGGTGCCTTGTTATGGCGTGAGGCCGTCGGTAGGCTTTCCGAGGGTGTACGTGTGAGACTCCGCAGCGAAGGTGACTCTCCTAATGAGGAGAGGAGGAGGAGGAGGAACAAGCTCGCCATGCTGTTCTCGTCTTCTCTCCCTTTCGATCGTACGTTCGGGGGGAGCAAAGCTATCGGCCATGTCGTTCGTTAGCCTGTCGATTTTCTGTTTCTCTCGCCTTTCCCCCTCCCTTCGTCTCGTTTTCTCTGTGATCTTGTTTTGTTTCTTTTCATCGCTAGCCTCCTCTTCTCCCACGGTGTCTCCTCTCCTCTGTTACGTCGGACATTAATGCTGTTTCACGGTACACAGATAATGCTGTCTTCGGTTTGTCGGGCGTAATGACGACAATAGATCTCCACTTCAATTGATCTACCTTCCAAAACATTCTTAAAAAATCCCTTTGTGCTGCTCAACAAAGACAACGATTTTGTAAACAGGGGCGATTACAATCGATACATCTTGCTGGCGTCCCGCTAGGCCTCCCGTAATTAAAATTAGCCCTTGGCGCGGGGCGCGAGGGCCTGCAGTTGTCGGGCGCGAGTGAATGCTGTTGGCAGGGTATGGAGCTCTGCATACTGGAGAGCTGAAACTCGATCGTCCGTTGGACTGTTGGACTGTGAAACAGCGTTTTTATCAGAGAGAAGGGTTCACTGATCCGGATAATATCCATCTATTGGACACGCACACGTACTTGAACATGCAAGCACGCACACACGCACACACTCACACACACATACACACGTATGCATGAAGTTTATCGGACACATAAGCATGCATATAGACTTGCACTACATGGGAATATCTTCTCTTCTCTCCTCTTCTTCTCTTCTCTCCTCTTCTCTCTTCTTCTCTTCTCTCCTCTTTGCCACTCCTCTTCTCTTCTCTCTTCTCCCCTCATCTTCTCTTCTCTCTTCTCCCCTCATCTTCTCTTCTCTCTTCTCTTCTCTTCTCTTCTCTTCTCTTCTCTTCTCTTCTCTTCTCTTCTCTCCACCCCTTCTCTTCTCTTCTTCTCATCTTCTCTTATCTCGTCTTCTCTTCTTCTCTCCTCTTCTCTTCTTCTCTTCTCTTCTCTCTTACTTTCCTCTCCTCTTCTGTCTTCTTCTCTCCTGTCCTCTTCTGTCTTCTTCTCTTCTCTCATCTCCTCTTCTTATCTGTTATTTTCTCTTCTCTCCTCTCCTCTTCTGTCTCATTCTCTCCTATTCTGTCTTCTCTCCTCTCCTGTCTTCTTCTCCCCTCTTGTCTTCTTATCTCCTCTCCTCTTCTGTCTTCTTCTCTCCTTTTCTGTTTTCTTATCTCATCTCCCCTTCTGTCTTCTTCTCTCCTCTTCTGTCTTCTTCTACCCTCTTGTCTTCTTATCTCCTCTCCTCTTCTGTCTTCTTCTCTCCTTTTCTGTCTTCTTATCTCATCTCCCCTTCTGTCTTCCTCTCTCCTCTTCTCTCTTCTTCTCTCCTCTGCTGTTATTCTCTTCTCTCCTCTCATGTCTTCTGCTCTCCTTTTCTGTCCTCTCCTCTCATGTCTTCTTCTCTCCTCTCCTCTTCTGTCTTCTTCTCTCCTCTCCTGTCTTTTTCTTTCCTCTTCTGTCTTCTTCAATTATCTACTCTTCTGTCTTCTTCTTTCTTCTTATGTCTTCTTCTCTTCTCTTCTGTCTTCTACTCTCCTATTCTGTCTCCTTCTCTCTTCAGTTTTCTTCTCTTTTCTCCTCTCCTCTTCTGTCTTCTTCTCTCAACTTCTCTCATCCTCTCTTTTCTCATCTCCTCTTCTGTTTTCTTCTCTCTTCTTCTGTCTTCTTCTCTTATCCTCTCTTATTCTCTCCTTTCCTCTTCAGTATTTTCTCTCCTCTCCTCTTCTGTCTTCTTCTCTCCTTTTCTGTCTTCTTATCTTCTCTCCTGTTCTGACTTCTCTTATCCTCTCTTATTATCTCATTTCCTCTTCTGTCTTCTTATCTTCTCTCCTCTTCTTCTCTTATCCTCTCTTATTCTCTCCTTTCCTCTTCTGTCTTCTTCTCGTCTCTCCTCTTCTGTCTTCTTCTCTTCTCTTCTCTTCTTTTCTCTTCTGTCTTCTTCTCCGATCTTCTTTCATGTCTTATTCTCTTTCTCTTTTGTCTTCTTCTCTTTTCTCCTATTTAGTCTTCTCCTCTCCTCTCCTCATCTGTCTAATTCTCTTCTTTCTTGCTGTCTTCTTCTCTTCTCACATCTGCGGCAAAACCCCCCTTTAGTCTTTATAAAACAATTGAACTGTCTTCAGGTCACCTTGACATGCTTGGCTGTACTTTGTAGGTCTTGAGGGGAAAACCAGAGATTCTCCTCCCAGTGTTGACCCATAACTTTCCACCGTTCAGCTTCTTCCCCTGTTTTGTGCAAAATAGTTGATCCATGTTAGGACCCCCAGTCTTTCCTCTCCAACCAACCCCTCCGAGCCGCCTCCTCATCACCTTGTCCTCCACTCTCTGTTCTCCTCCTCACCTTGTCCTCCACTCTCTGTCTTCCTCCTCACCTTGTCCTCCACTCTCTGTCTTCCTCTTCACCTTGTCCTCCTCTTCGCCTTGTCCTCCACTCTCTGTCCTCCTTCTCACCTTGTCCTCCACTCTCTGTCCTCCTTCTCACCTTGTCCTCCACTCTCTGTCCTCCTTCTCACCTTGTCCTCCTCTTTGCATTGTCCTCCACTATCTGCCCTCCTTCTCACCTTGTCCTCCTCCTCACCTTGTCCTCCACTCTCTGTCCTCCTCACCTTGTCCTCCACTCTCTGTCCTCCTCACCTTGTCCTCCACTCTCTGTCCTCCTCACCTTGTCCTCTCCTCTGCACCTGGCTCGCTGACAACAAACTATCATTAAACATGGGCAAAACAGAGTCCATTCTCTTCGGTTCAAATAACAAACACAGCAAGACCGACGGCTTCTCAGTTACAGTGGGTGACAATATTGTCACAAGGAAAGATGAAATTACCTACCTGGGTTCCATCCTAGAGGCTAATCTTTCCTGTGACAAAATGGCATCCAATGTAATAAAATAAGGCAACCAACGAACTCGATTCTTGTACCGGATCTCCTCTCTGGTAAACAAGAATACCCTGAAGACTCTGGCAGGAGCACTCATTCAAGGGTACTACGACTATGCTTGCACCTCATGGTACCAAAGCACCTCAAAGGCACTAAAAAACAAATTACAAACATCTCAAAACAAACTAGTCAGACTACTGCTTGACCTGACTCCTAGAACCCACCTCACCCCTGCCCACTTTGACAACCTAGGATGGCTTAGAGTAGACGACAGAGTACAGCAACTTGCAATGGGCCTAATCTACAAGATACACTACACGACCAAGGTACCCATGTACATGTAAAAATACTTCCCAAAAGGGCGGTTAGGTGGTCGAGCGGAGATTGCGTTCGTCACCAGCCCCGGAGCTGTGAGCTTGGTTCGCCTGTTCGAATCCAGCTCACAGCTCCGGGGTTGTCACCAGCTTGGCTGGCCGTCTGCACTGATACAATTGGCTGTATCAGAGGGTGGGAGAAGCTGGCGGGGTGGGTCCGGGTCGTTGTAAACAGCGACTCATACAGTTCGGTCGGGGCGCCTGCTAAGCGCGGATTGGACGTGAGGGGGATAGTGTGGTCCTCCCACACGCTACGCCCTCTCAATGAGAATCCGCGCTGCCAGGTGAAAAGAAGCGGTGATTGGCTGGACGTGTGTCGGAGGAAGCACGTGGTAGCCTCCACTCTCCCAAATGATCTGACTGTGGGGGTAAAGCGCAGCGACCAGGAAGGGACTGGGAATTGGCATACGACTAACATTGGGATGGGAGAAAATCGGAGGAAAATGGAGGGGGAAAAGACCAAAAAAAAAAAAAAAAAAAAATACTTCCCAAAGGTCAGTGAATACCACGATCACAACACCAGAGGGAGCTCCACAAATCATGTTAAACCCAGATTCGGCTCAAACAAGGGACTAAACACGTTTCGCAATTACTGTATGCCACATCAATGTGGAACGCCCTACCCAAAGCTGTAAAGGAATGTGAATCACTACCCACCTTCAAAAACACTCTCAAAAAACACCTACGGGAGACTGCAATTTGAAACTGGCCCCTACGAATGTCCTAACCCAGTTGTACAGTAAATGACCAAGTATCGGCTTTGTCAGTATTCCAATGTACAGTGTACAGTGTCCCCTTAACAAGTGTACAGTGTCCCCTTAACAATTGTATGTATTGAGCTGTACTGTACTGTACCCATTCTGCAATCTGTTAATAAACTTTTCAATCAATCAATCAATCAATCAATCAATCAATCAATCAATCAATCAATCAATCAACACTGTAAGAAAAAAAGCTGCAAGAAAACGGTAAATGTCTGGCATCAATGGTTTCCAAAGACTTACTGTCAAATTACAGTTAAATCAAATACATTTACAGATTACAACAACCTTTATTTAATGGTTAATATTTTGATAAAAGGTAATTTACTGTATTTTTATGGTATTTACACTTAAAGTAGAAAAACAAAGGTAATCTGTAAAATAATACAGTGAATTTCCTGTGAAAAAACATTTTTTTTTACAGTGATACTCTGTTCTCCTCTTCGCCTTATCCCTCCACTATCTGTCCTCACCTTGTCCTCTCCTCCACTCTCTGTCCTCCTCCTCACCTTGTCCTCTCCTCCACTCTCTGTCCTCCTCCTCACCTTGTCCTCTCCTCCACTCTCTGTCCTCCTCTTTCCATCAGCTTTTCTGTCTCCTCCACCCCCCTCTCTATCTGTATCTCCCCCTTTCTCTCTATCTCTATCTCTCTCTCTCTCTCTCTCTCTCTCTCTCTCTCTCTCTCTCTCTCTCTCTCTCTCTCTCTTCTCTCTCTTCTCTCTCTCTCTCTCTCTCTCTCTCTCTCTCTCTCTCTCTCTCTCTCTCTCTCTCTCTCTCTCTCTCTTTTGTTCCAAGACTTTCATTCCAAAATGTAAAAGGATCTCCACCATTTGAAGAAAATAAAATTAGTTAATAATACTCATACTTTCTCAAAATTATACCTGGCATGAAAGAAGAGCGTATTATGTACTTTTCTTATTGTTATTTGGCTATCTTATAAGACCACTGCTTACAAAATAGTCACTTTTCTAGAGGATGCAATCATCTGTGGTTTTGAAATACAGTTGAACGAACTTTGACTATGATTTCCCCCCCTTAAAAAACGAATCTATAATAATAATAATAATAATAATAATAATAATAATAATAATAATAATAATAATAATAAT